>NC_091934.1:17238080-17493080 GCF_041260155.1 Ptychodera flava
ATTGAGTTATATTCTGTAATAGATCAATGGAAGTGTATATACCAATATACCATAGTACGTGTCATTTTGCAATGCTTGCACACAGTGTCCAGAATTTAACACTTACAGAATCTCACAATGACAGTCCGGCAGCCATATTGGTTTGTATTGAAAAACAAATCACTATGCTTTCATAATGAGACCCTACCAAGTTGTTACAAAATTAGTTCTGGCCTATCTAAGTGACAGCTGTGAACATGTTACAATACTTGCCTACTGTTGGTCACATGGGACAAAATTGTGAAGCAAGTTCACATGCACATACATGTATGACACTGGGGATTGTTGGTTTGTGAAACATAGGGTGCGGTATAGAAAAACAAACTTGTTTCTGGATATGAAAAAATTCATGGTATAGCTGCCATATTGGATTGAATGGAGTAACAAAATGATTTGTATACAATAGTAATTTCTTTGGATACACTACCATGACTTAGTTCAGGAATATCACAGAGATATTGGTAGCTTAAATGGTGATAAACTTTGTAACTCCAGTGCTAGCTCACACAAACTGACATGCACAGGTATATTATGGTATACTGATCTCGTGTAAACTTTGAATAAATCTGTTCAGATATGATATAATGGTTTGGCACATGAAGATTTGTAAAGTTTGCCCTTGTGGTCATAATGATAAATAACCTTATGTTTTACACTTGATGGGAAATGTATGTTTAATGACTTTATTGAGCACTATTTTTATATGAATCCTGATATCAAAGTGTGCATTACCGAAACCTGATTACTAAGTGTGTATCACTGGGCACGGCAATATCTTTACTTAAAAAGGCATGTATTCTTGCTCATCTCATATGACTATCAGCAGACATTTTTATTGGAAACCACATGATTCTGAGGCCACCGCATCTTTATACAAGGGTGCTGAAGTTCAAACATGGTGGGTTATAATTTCAGTTTCTGCACCAGAGTTCAAAGTTCAGAAAGGGCAACGACCTACCTCTGAGGATTCTCTCTTCATGGCATCTCAGGAAATCCCAGATTCGGACAGTTCCATCGTCAGAGCAAGTGGCAAATTTATTGTCAGTTGGACAGAAACTGTTGAAGACAAACAAGCAGAGGAGATCTGTTGTAGAGCCGGCACATCGATACCCTCAGAGGCTCTTGATATTGCCTCTGTGGTGAAATTATAGAATGGGGATGGGGCAAAGAGGGTAACAGAACTGGCTTGGGGACAGTGCTACAAACTAGCTTGGTAACAAGTGGCAATAGAGCAAGTGTGAATGACTTTATTTCATCAGGACAGCATCCCTGTTTGGTTGGGTTTAGTGACAGCATGGATGGGAATCTCTTGCATTGTACTTCCTTGTTACAAACTTTAGTCTTATTATTCCCTGTCATTTCAGCTGCTTGTTTATGGTTACAGTGCTGGACAATGCTGGACAATAGGGCTATATGAAATCATGATGCCTGGGAAGTGAAACAAAAATGAACCAAAAAGCAATAATGTGTTTGTATCTAGCCAGGGTATTCACTTCAATGACATTATTGGACATGGGATCTTAATTTGCTGCCCTCGAAAGTGAAGTTGTAAAACCCCATTTTGTATGTAGTACTATCATGTTAGGGCTTCCCGCTAAAGGTTGTGCAGGTAAGTAATGATGCTGAAGCTATAATTGGCTTACACGGACAAAACTGCTATAGCTGAAATCAGCAACAGGTTGAGAGACCTATGTTGACACAGCTCAGCTCAATAGGACTTTTCGTTACTGTGTACTTTTAGGTAGATGCCATGTATGAAATCAACTGTGCCAGTGTGACGGATGGAAAGACACGGCACCAGCTAAAACAAAAGGCTTTCATTTGGAATTGGGCTTGCTTATGTATATTTATGTATATGGTAAGAAAAGTAATGTGCTGGTCTACCCTGTTGCCGTGGATGTGAGTGGGCCATAATTCCCAAAGGTCAATGTTACGTGATCATGTCTTGCTCACACTGTTACAATACCTGTTCAGATTTGCACAAAGCTTGGAATTTGATGGCAGAGCTGGCTGAGCACAACCTATGCAGTTTCATTCATAGCTTTTATGTTTTAATGCCAGGGGAATCAGAAAACTTGAAAATTTTGCCCTGTCACTTTGAGAGAAGGCACTGTATAGATTTACCCTTTTATGGTACTCTGATATGGTTTTAAAAACTCCAAAATAATGACACCACCCAGGCTGCTACGGTTATTGTCTATGACAGTTGGAAGATGGGCATGGTGCTGACATCAAAATATCGTGTACTGTGTGACATTTCTGAATATGACAAGAGTGAAGAATCCAGGTATGTTTAGCTTCAGAGATTTTCCTCGGCACACTTTGTCAATACCATCGATTATGGGACATGATTCATTTCCAGGGCCAAATGTTTATGGCATAGAGCAAGTTTTGGAGAGTTGTTTTCAGGATAACACCAGAAGGTTTTCTGAATCAAGAATGGCACTCTTGATGGGTGACTTTATGACAATCCAGAATTACAAACTTTGGTACTTGATGAATTGAACTTTATTCTCAACCCCTTTTTGTCCCACTTCCTTGTGTATGATGGTTCAAGTTCGCCTAAGAAAACAATGAGGTTGGGCTTAACTATTTTGTGTCAGTGGCACAAGGAGACTACAAAAAGCGAAATAGTGAATCCAATAGATTTGTTCTTTTCCCCTTTTGCAAGACCAGATGTCAAAATAGATGCAGTTTCCAGAAATTCTCAGATTTTGGCAACTTGAGGGTCTTCTCCACTTGCCCAACTTGCTAAGGCTATCACAGGGTCTCAGAATGGATGTAGAAATAATCAACTCACATACCTGGATTCTTCAATGACATGGAAGGATGGATGAAGTGTGTTCATAGTAACTTTGTCAGTCTGAGAGGGGCCAGAGTTATTGTCAGGAAAAACAGCACAAAACCAGTGCTCTTCAACAACTCAAAAGTTGTGATCTGATAGAAATAAAACTTCATTTTCCTAAGATATAGGTAAGGTCATATAGACATGGATTTAATATGAATACTCTAAATGGGCAGGGCAGGCTTTGAGGCACTGCCTATGGAAATACCCTTCATGCGAGGGCGCTACAGATGATTGGACACAACAATAAATTCATTTCAATATGTCGTAAACTTGAATTTTTTCTTGGATTTTCTTGAACTGTTTAGAATACACTCTGGGAACAGTTTTGATTTGGTTCAATTTCATTTCTCACTGTGTGGCTATAGAGCACCAAAAAATTGTATGTTTTGAACATATATATCTTTTAACACCATGGGCTAGGGGTTTTTATTACCCTAATCTGAATTCTGTGAGTGTTGTTTCATATGCCAGTTTCATCTTATTATCACCAACAACGACAAAAATGTTTGCTTTGATTGGATCTACAATGGGTCATTCTGGGGAATTTAAGAATCCTGACATGGTGACCAGCATTCATATGGACTTCACCTTTTTTGCTCAAGTACAGGTCATAATACAGATGGGCCCAGGGGGAACTGGTGGCATATCACTTTTTGTGAGATGGTGAATGTCAGAAAAATATTACCCACTGAACTAGGGAAAGGTTTCAATAGGAAAATATATGTATTCTTTATTTCGTAAGAAAAATGTTCGAAAACGTCAGTCATAAGAAATCTTTATTGCAAGTTTTTTTCAACTTTATTCAGAAGATATATATCTTTATTTGAAGATTTTTAAATACTTTATTGAGAACTTTATTTCAAATACTTTATTTCAAAGAACTTTGAAAAATCTTATTTAAAAAAATATACTATCTTTGGATCTTTATTTAAAAATATCGTGCACATGGGTTGTTGTCCAATCTTTATTGAGAAACCCCGAGGTAAAGAAAACTTTATTTAAAGGTAAGTCTCTTGCAGATACCATCAAAGTTTGTAAATGCTATCAGCCCTGCCGGTTTAATGATAAATCAAATATATCATAAGGACAAATATTACAAACACACTCTTTTACATTTTAGGTGATGGCCTGAGATCTGAAAGTACTCTGTGCCATGAAAGATTGCTAATTAGGTCAGAGTTTGTCTGATGACATCACCAAAGTTGTAACACATGGTTGATTACACTATTTCAGAGGGAATGCAGACATGAATTGGAGGGACAGTAAATCACTGTAGAACCTAAATTCTGCCATTGCTCCTTTGTCAGGTGCAATTTGTCGAAGAGCAATAATAATTCTCAATTAAGCTGTTACATTGCAATAAGTTAGAAGTCTCCAGTAAGCCATAGATGACAAGTTATCGCTCAATGCATGACAGTTATCAATTACTGGGCTAAAGAAACCTTTGATGGAATCTGCAAGAGTGCTTATCGCGAATATAAAGTAGCATAGTTTACGACAGAGATACACTTGGTCATGTGACTGACTCATGTATCGAGTTGTTACCATGACAGCCCACCTTGCCTCACGTATGGGTTCCTTATGAGCTTGGAACATCTTAACGTTATTCATGTTTGACTGCCAGTACTTGACGTAGCCCGCGTGATCCCCGGTCAGCATCCACATGTCGTTGTGACTCCAGGTCATCGTTCGGACTGGGTACTCGTGTGCCTGTGGGACAGGGAAGGAGAAATTCGGGTTGTGGTTTTGTTGATGTGATGACTGAGGTGTCAAGATTGATTTTGGTTCAAGAAAGTGTGTGCTATCTCAATGCCCAGTCCCATAAAACTTGATTTCTGTAAGGCTCAATATGTGGAAAGCTTATCATTTTTTTACTATAAATAGATTTCTGTGTAAATCACACAGTTATACTATACTGAGGTACTGGTGAACCTTTCCTCTGTGCAATGGTGGTATTATATACCCATCAAAACTAAAGAGTTGTGCCAAAGCAGTGGGGTTGTGCAAAGGTTTCAGGGTAAAAGGTTGAGAAACTGCAAGAATAAGGTTGAGATACTCTCATGTGTGACTTGAAAAATGTAATTACATGGCATCTACTCTACTATGTGACTTGCAAAATGTAATCTACTGTGTAAAGGCAGCCATGTTTAGAGCTTATCTAAGCAATAAACCACATCCAGCAATGGGGATACCATAAGATTTTGACCAGTTAATGGCACATATGCAGAAACTATCCCCTAGCGCATATACCGGTATGAAGTGAACTGGTCAAAACCGAGTGGTATACCAATTGCTGAGATGGTTTATTGCTATTATATCAGAACAGTGTCGTGAAGCGATACAAAAGGGATTTTCCCAAACTAAGAGCACACATCCGTTCCTGTTATGCTATTTCGCAAATATAGCATGGTTATTTTCATGTCTTGACCAATCAGATCACTGTATTTGCACCATCAATATACTGGTATGATTCGATACTTAATATCACCTGTCCTGTGTGACATCAACTTTGTAGTGACAAATGTGCTGTGTCAGATATTACACAAACTGTAGAGTGTCTACATCTGTCACAGAACAAAGAACATGACTAATAAGACACAAGGTAATGGTGATAGTGTGATACTCAGTAAAACCTGATCTATAACATACCCATGCCATGAAATACCAGAGTATGGTAATACCATAAATATGACGATAATCATGCACAAGGCTAATCTATAAACAATGTGACAGTTCCACAGAGGCAAACATCACACGCACAATTCCTTCACACTTCACTGAACATTGTGAGTAAAGAAAATGGGCCTAAAAGATAACACACAGAATGATCTGTTTATTTCTCCAATAAGGTATTTAAATTTTTTTGATAACAATATTGATCAAAACTCTGAGTTTTATCACAGCAAATCAAATCAGTGAGTGGAAGTCATTTTGTTTGTTTACAATGACAGTCTCCATGTCAACAGGTGTCCTGCACAGACTTCGCGCCATCACGCCACATGCCCACTGTCTCTTTGGACGTACACTCTGCTTTGATACACACCGACATAACATACAGTATCACTATTATGTCAAGTGAGTTGTAATCCCTATGGATAGGAAAGGAATTGATTTTGCATGGGATTACTCCATTGTTAGACAAATTGGAAGATCTTGACTGATTTCTTCAATGTGGTTTACAATTTACCTGCAGAATTGTTTCAAAGTTGAATGTCAAGCCATTCCACAGGGTGAACTCTCCGCTGGAAGCCCCTGTCACAAGACGCCTGCCCTCAGGAGTCCACTGAAATTGACAAAATAAGCACGAATGTGAAATTTGTACGTCTCATAACATTTGAAGTGTACAGAAATGGGCAGACATGAAGCTAGCAATATGGACGACAGATTAAATTTAGTACCTCATCAAACTGCCAAGTGCATTGAATTATTTCATGTTCACCAGACAAAGCAAAAATATCAAAGGCAAAGGAATTTTGTCAATTTTTAAAAATGTTATGAACCTGAACATAAACCTTTCCAAAACATAATGTACTGAAAAAATTTGAGAACTGTTCATTTTGTTCACAGAGTCCATACACTCAAAAGTCACTTAAAATTCAAGGACTTTTTCAGCAATTTTCAAAGGTCTAAAATACCATTTTCCAACCAGAATTTTAACAGTATATCATTGTTATAGTATGATTCAACATAATTTACAATATCACAACTGATCACCTCATTGTTTTTGATATTGTGAGTGGATTATCAATTGTCCACGACTTGCCAGGACTCAATTTCATTTTCACAGATTTTGCCAGGAAGTTTTAAAATTCCGGGACTTTCCCGGAGAATGTGGACACTATGTTCAATGTTATTGTTATCAAAAATATCTGATCACTCTCTCTCTGAAAAGAGGAGAGAAAGGGTAGGGGAGAGAGAGATGGGCATTTTCAAGGTTAGTTACACTGAATACACTGAAGCATTGTACTTTTCATCTGGGCATGGAAATTTGTGCATCAGAACGTTTACTGTTCAACACTGTGTTTTTGTGTTCTTTCAGATTATACAGATTGTCATCATGTGCACAAATTGAAGGCTGCCATCAAATGACAACATCAATCAAGTCGACCCAAAGGCAAAGATAATGCCTGTACCTTATAATATTTTAATTATTTTTGTTCCATAAAAACAGCACAGATGTCAAATTGGAATTCAAGAGCCATTACAATGCGTATGCACAACATGTATGGGTTCTACTTACCCTTACAACAAATATCGGGCATCTGACCTTGTTGGTTGAAGTTCTCACAAACTTTGTTGTAACACTGTTGATTGTGTTGTATGTCATTGCTGTTGGTAGTGGCAACTGAAGAAAGAAAACACATTCAAATAGATAATCCATACCAACTGGCTTATACTTATTGCAAACTCTACTGCTAGTTAAATGTATGCAGTATAAGACATCAAAAGGCTGGTAAGTATAACTTTGGATGATTTTTTTTCACTAATTTGTTTTTTATATGAACTACAATTTCTTGTTCTACTTTCCATGGCATGTTGATATACACAGTATTCAGCTTGTCAACTCAGCCTGTACATGTGTAGACTGCAGTGTTTTTGTAGATGAGTGAATTCTAGTCATGACTAGACTTCAAATGTATATGATAGTGCACTTTACATGTATGGGTGCTGTGTTGACAAGCTAAATAGTGGGTGTTTCAACATGCTTTGGGGAGTAGAACAAGAACTTGCAATCAGTATACTGAACAAAAACTGTGAAAAAAAATCACAAACCCTTTAACACCAGTCAAGGGCCAAAAGTAACTAGAGAGTATCCATGATATTGTGCCTTGACATTGATTTCATGGAGCTAGCCTTGCACAATGTCTGGGAATCAAAGTTAGCTTTTCTTAAGTGTGCATCAGGACGTTTACTGATCAACAATGTTGTGTTATTTCAGTGAAATATACTTTTTAATCATTTGCACACTTCTGACTGATGATTTGAGTCATGAATATCATGGCTTCCACTTTTTATGAATTCCATTTGAGTGCGAGGTATGGGGGAAAAACTCAACATGGTTGACTGACATTTTCCAATGCTAAAATCCATGTATGAAATTGGCCTCCACTGAAAAGGTTTGAGGTCGAGGAAGAATTTGATGCTAAATTCTTTATATCTGGTTGCTTGGCTAGCATATGTCTTCATAAAAGTTTGGAGAAGTATTCGCAAACTAATATGAACAGAGGGCACAGCAGTCAAGCCATCATCTTTTGAATATTTCGGTTGTCCTAGATTCATGTGAGAAGTTATTCACCATATTCAGTGATATGTAATCCTAACACCTTGGTATATCAATAATCAAAATAATGTCACAGATGTTGATCTTGTCAATTGAAGTTTGCCGTGGGTGGTAATGACTGATAAAGATATGCAAGATCTTATAACCATAGGACCACGGACATATTTTTGCCATGTAATGGTAACCTGCTCTGTTTGGTGCACCAACGTTACTCTTTGGTTTCCCTGTGGGAATTTGTCACCTATTTCAGTAAGCTTGATCACAGTCCCTCCATCACCCAACCAGTGGTGGAGGAACTGTGCCCGGATTATGTCACAATGCTGTATGGATGAATGGGGGAAGAAACCCTGAATAATTTGTAGGAAGAGGATTAACACAAGTATGACAAATGTCTTGTTACTTACATCTGTTCCATAGGAATTGTCTGGTTGAATAGCTCTCATGTCTCTGTAATCCCGTTGCCATAAGCGATTCTGTTTGTAGTGAGCAGAACATAAAATACAACTTCACAAAAAACACTCCGTGAAGAGTATGATCACTGCTATGTATCAAACACAGCATAACAGAGCCATAAAATTGATGCCACCTTGTTAAATGTTCTTACAATTACTACACAATCAGAGTGGAAATCCGTAAGTCATTTCCTCCACAGTTTCACCAAAGAAATGTTTGGGAAACACTGACAAAGACAGTAACATTCTTGGTAAATCATGTCGAAACTTGAGGTGTTGATGCTGAGAACCTGGTTTTCTTTCATTGTTTTGGTTAAGAGAGTACCTTGTAAATTTTACCAGGGTTCCCCATGGTATATCAATGCAATCATATTCAGGGACAACAATAATGGAAGATTCCTAAACCATTTGAATATGTTTCTTAACAGTGGGGATTGACATTATAAAGATCTTGGGAAGGGGTGGTCAAAAATTTCAAAACAATCAGCAGAGGAAACTTGCTAAGAAATTTGTTTTGCAGCCTCACTGATTTTTGAGAAAGAAAATATTCACATGAAGGTCACTAGAAATAGTATGTAATTTGTAAAAAAGATTATACCTGCTGTGCTTATCTGAAAACAAATGTCAAATTTTGGAACTTGAAAAAATTATTTGCATGTTAGCATCCTGACAATCCACTTCCAAGATCTAATGAAGCCACCCCTTGACAATGACACTGTCATTCTTTCCTTTATCATCTCTAACATAACCTCCCATATATAGTTCAATCCATGGTGATTGTTAACGAACTGTACTTACCTCTAAATATCTTATGCATGATGCATTGTAATCTATGGTACGTCTGTGGACAGCTTTCCTCATGCGTTTTCCATCAAACGCCATGCCTGGCTGGGCTTGTGCATGTCCATGGTGCCTGTAGAAATTCTGCTTCTGGTGTTGGGGCAGTCTTGGCATGTGGAAAAACCGCTGGGGTGGCGGTTGAGTTGCTACACCGCCATCCATGCTTGACTCCTCTTGAGTGGGAAACTATTGGCAGTAATGTGATTCTGTGTGAACAACAGTAATATGGTGAATTTTCAACCTATGAAGCACAACAGAGTTGAATACTCTCTGTAGTACATTTAAGCATCATTACTATCTTGAGAGAACTGGGGTTTCTCATATGATTTATGATTCCTTACTAAAGTTACAGAGCTCATATTCAAAGGTTCACCTACTCTGAACAAGTTACGTAAATTTGGCAAACATTTTCTTTCTTTTACCTAAATTGGGTGCCCTTGATAACGATACCTTAATCTTTGAAATATTGCCAAGGCTGCATATGTTTACTCACTGAGGTGGCAAAAAGGACTTAATTTGTGGCAATGGATGCACAATGCACTGTCATGTGTGGCACCCTTACCTAACTGAAAACACTCCAATACATTGATGAATTATCACAATGTTAAAACTGAGTTAAGGATGAGCATGACAACCTTTGGTGATGGAATATTCAAGACTGAAGTTTTTATATAATTTTATGAACTGTCATAACAACATGCACAATGCTGTAATTGCTTAACATATGTCCCCTTCATCACCCGGTGGTGGGTGGATCTCACAGAAGTTTCTTGGCTCTCATTTGTTTCACCATAGGGATTTTACATGAAATTGATAGACAGCTACAATAATAATAAATTATATATCAAAAGAAAGCTCTTTTCAAGACCAATTGATTGCATTTTGTTTGATGAAAATCGGTTCGGTACATGCAGAGATATGTCCTGTTGAATTTGAAAAAAACTTCTTCCTATTTAGAAATTATGCCATGGTAGACACCTGTAGTTATCATAACAACCAGGTGACCCCATTTTGAACATTGTTTGAGGAAACTAGAATTGCAATGTCTTGTGCTTTTTGCAATAACTCAAGCATTTCTTATTGAAAATTGATGAATTTTTTGTGGATATTGCTGACAAAATGTTCAATGATTTTTAATTTTTATAAAGGAAAAAGGTTATTTAGAATGCTGTTTACAAGGTAAACAAATAAACAATACCTGTAAAAATCAAATGATACCTGTGACATTGATCACTGTATGCATTATGTATTGTGAACATCAACAGAAATATGATAATCATATTGCATCATATTTACTTTGCATATATGAAAAAAGTTATTTAGATTTATATTTACAAGGTAAACAAATAAACAACAATACCTGTAAACAATCAAATGATACCTGTGACATTTTAGAACTTGATTTAAATTTAACAAAATATTTTTTTAGATTTTTTTTAATTTGAACTTCGAAATTTTTTTAAAATTTTTGTGTGATTACAACTTTTATTAAATGATTATGAAATATGTCTGATTAATGTAGATTTTAAGTTAAAACAATTACAAAGAACTTTTCCAAAACGTCAAAAAACTTCGTTCTCAACCCTTTGTCAATGCCGTAAAACAGCAACACGCATTTATAGAATGAACAACTGCATTAAACTGGATGCAAAGTTAAGCTGCCCCGGAAATAACATAGACCCTCGAACATGTCGAAGTCAGCGGTCCGAAATACAAACCAGTATAAATACAACTTTTCCAAAGTCCGGGACACCATCAATGAGGAAAGAACAGATTAATAATCTATGGCCTTGTTCTTCAGAGAGAACCAAAATAGTCCCCTTCTCGGGAACTAAAGATAGAAACTAAAATTTCAGTATAGTATAGTATCGGCAAAGTGTGGTGCACGTGCGTATGCCTACACTGCAGTGCAGTGCTGGCTTTGACAACTTCTCAGTGTTTATCGAAAAATATCACCCGGAAATCAAACTACTTCGAACAAGATAACGTTTGAAAGGGTAAAGTATAGAAATATATCTCTAGATCCTTGCGTTAGATAAGAAATCAGACAAATCTAGCTGCAAAATCGTGAACGTCGGAACTCAGCTTAGACCTCCTGACACGTACAGAACATGCGGCGAAGCGCCGATTACTTGTATGTGATTCCTGGTAGTGCCCGGATGTAAAGTTGGGGTGAAACCATACTCGCTAAAAAGGGCCCTAAGCATCATTTTTCGCATCGTCAGACTCGTAATTATTGCAGAATTACAATTAATATTTATCATAAAATTAATTTTGGGGCCGAACGTTTAAGGAAATCAAGATTTTCTTTCAAAAAAACACAAACGAAACACAAAGTTTGATCACAGATTGAGTTTTTCTCGGCCGATTTTAACGTTCGCCCCCTCAAAATGAAGCCCATGATCTCTACTTTCGTACCAAGCCTAAAAAATAGTGATGCGATCAGAATAAGTCATGCGGAGAGTCTATCAAAGAGGTATATGTTCGATCTCCTTCGCGGGACATTTGAGGTCACGGCACAACGCTCATAATGGACGCCAAAATCGCCGTTACGCGTGAGTTTGTAGTCGTGCTGCTTTGCCATTTATCGTAGTACAAAAGTGAAAATTTCCCAGAATGAAGTTAAAATAATAATCTTCAACACTACAGTTTCATTTTCTCTGATTAGTTGGTCTATTTAAAGGGTGAATTAACACGAAAGTTCGGACTAGACCTGCATCGAACGCGTACGTTCAACACAAATGTCACGTGACCTAAAATGCCTAGTTTCACCATAGAAAGCAACCCCCTTCACAAAAAATAGGCCTGGAAACAGTAGTGTTGAGGGTGGGCCGGTGTTTCTCCTTGGATTAGCCCCGGTGGCCTGGGGTCTATGTAGTTCCGGCTTGCACGGTCGGGGGGGGGGGGGGGCCGGGGGTATGAATGGTTGATAAGTTTGTTAGAATGTGAGACTTGCCGGCGCTTACAAACAGAATGACATTGCCACCCTACAATGTCAAGGTTCCGATGTTGCAGCTTCAATCCAGCAGAGCGATTGGAAACTTTCTACACACTGTGATCTCAAGGTACAATTCTTTCTTGCGTAAAAGCTACCCAACTTATGCTTAATAAACAAAATATATGCTGTTGAAATGATCTACTTTAACATATAATAATTAATGTTGCAGAGCAGTATCGTTTGCAGCATAACACAAGACTTCAGTCACTGAATCAGTCACACTCACATTATAAAATTACAATTCAAAGGTGACAAAGAGCAGTGCGGATGGTAAAATGAGCTTGTGTTTTGGAATCGTTTATATTTCTTTTCTTTGCATCGATAAATCGCGCCTGTGTACTATTACGTGGAATAAAAGGCTCGCCGCTGTATCATTTTCGCCTGTGTTGTAGGGCTTCCTTTGGGGAGACGGTAAGTCGTCCTGCCTCTCCGAGCCTCAGATGTGAACGAGACCGAAAATAGGTTGAAAAACTTGCAGGAAACACAATCATAGGACAAAAAGTACTCACCTTGAACGTTGTAAGGGGATTCTACCTGTACAAAAACGCTCATCAGACTAACTGTCTTCGTTTGACATGACTAACGGGCGAAAATTTTGGATTTTTTCATTAGAAAAACGCACGCGTCGGCGCCATATTGTCACTGCGGAAAAGATCGGCTGTTTTCGGGGAAATCCGGAATATGGCTTAAGCCACTTTATTTATTGGTAAGCGACGTCAAAATGATCAGTGGTAAACATTAGTGGTGTTTTTAGATTTGAGATTCAAGCCCCTTTCTTTATTTAAAATTTCAATTTTGTCAATAAATTGTTAATTTTTAGGGTGTAGATATCGCAAACAGATTACTGTTGCCTGAACCCAGGCAACAGTGGACCCGAACTGAACTGTTACTATTTGTAACCTACCTTTGATTGTAATTGAATATGCCAGCAACGGCCGCGCACGGAAATTCCCGAAAGTACGCGAAGTGTCAGGCTAATACGAGTCGCCATTTTTATTGTCCAGAGAAGTAATCTGTACTCGAAAACAATCGAAGTTCATCGCCGAACACCAATCTTCTAGCTGTCAAAACTGTCCGATAGAGAAGAGAAAACATATAAGGGGATAGATCGGCCGAAATTGGTCTGCTTTACAACTCTGCAAAATGCCCAGTTTCAAGGTTGCGGTGGTGTGTTCGAGTAACCAAAATCGCAGCATGGAAGCCCATGCTATTCTCCAGTAAGTTACAAGTAGTCGTATATGACATCGGGACCGAGGGGATGCCGTGTATCCCTGTAAATAATTGTAGTATTTATTTTAATTTAAGAGAAATATGTTGTAGCTAGTCACAGAAACTTTGTAAACATGAGAACCGGAAGTGGCCGATGCGACGGCTCTGTTTGTGTCCTTGAAATGAAGTTGACGCTCTGTCGTCACCAGTAAAGTGATAACTTTGTCATTGTGTTGTGAAATTTATAACAAAATTCATATCAAAACCGATGTAATGGCTAATGGCCATGTAATGTCAATTTCTGATTAGAAGAAAATGAGTGAAGCAGCGTCTACAGGAGGCAGCCACTTGCCCAAATTTGAAAAATTGAAACATGACGTCAGACCATAAGCGCTTTTATGGGCTTGGTAGTCTGCTCGACCAGTCGATTATATACACCGTATTCTACACACTGACTAAATGAATACTGTATAAAAATTAAAGCACTGAAGTAGCCTGTGTGATTACATGTAGTATAGTGTTTCTTTAGTGTATTTCAAGTTTCCAATTTTTGGTTTATAGAGTGTTAAATAAACTATCACACCAGTCAATATTTCACAGAAGTATGAAGATTTGATGAGCACAATAAATTGAATGTATTCATCTGCAGCTGAGCTTTACTTATTGGCCTCCTCTCTTTTAAATGAAATTGCAATTTTCCAATGATTCAGCACTTTTAAAAGAGTTTTCCCAAACGTACATTACATCATACATGTTATATTCACCCTTCCTCGCATGTCTGTTCATGTAGCAGCATAGTGACAACTGTATTTTGTAGAGGATGTCAGTCAGTTGTGAAGTCAAGTGTAATTTGTAGGTAAACTCAGTATACAGTGAGAAAAGGTGGAAGCTCTGTAAATGTCACGGGTTGTGTCATTTCGTTCATTGCCTGAAATAGTAGTAGTTGTGCCAGAGTGTATCACTTCCCCATCTGTTAAGTCAGTAAAAAGCGGTATTGAGCCAAACTAGATTCATTTTCACCCACTTGGCTTGGTATGTTATAGCAGCTTTAGTCTGATAAAATTCATGTTTACAGTATCTGTGTCTTCAGGGACCTTCAAATCTTCAAGTCTTTGTTAAAATGCACCATATGAGACTGTTTTGCTTCACTAACCAACTTGACCTAATGGTGAAATATGAACCTGGCAGGTAAAGGGTTAAACACTATTGACAATGCATCTGCTTGCCAATCTTGGTGAAAACATTGCCTTTAGTATTCTAATGTTGCACAAAAATTCCCCAGGAGGACTTTGTTGTTTTGTGAAGCTTCATAACTGATTGCTGGTCAAATTTTATTCGCTTGAAAGACGTATGAAGCAATAACTAGCCAAAACTGGTGTCCTCTAACCATGCTCCCAGCTTGAATATTTCAACTCTGCATTTCCACCCATGCTCCCAGCCTCAATATCCTGACGCAGCAGTCTTTTCTCAGACTTTCACACAAAGTTCTTTGCCTTTTCTCTCTTTTAGGAAAAAGGGATTCAATGTGAAGTCGTTTGGTACAGGCACTCATGTTAAACTACCAGGACCAGCCCTTGATAAACCCAACATCTATGATTTCAGTACTACTTACGACCAAATGTACAAAGATTTGGTCTCAAAGGATTTAACTTTGTATCCAGGTGTCGAAAAGGTTTTAATATTGTTGTATTCCCGTTGTGTGTCTTATGTCAAGTAGATGTCTGTAGGGAGTGTGTGTGTGAGAGGGAGAGCATGATAAAATTCTCATGGTTTCAAAATTACTGTCATTAGGATTTCAACAATTAAGATCCTGTCATATCTCAGAAAGAAATGCAAAGTATCCTATATGAGGTGCATTTCCATAAAATGGTAAGTTGTGATAGCATAATACGACAGGCAAAAATGAACTCTGTACTGGTTGAAAATGAAACCTGTAAGAGAGTGTTGAAAGCAAGTGAGTGCCTGATGATTGTCTACCTTACGTGTACATGGTATATAGATGTGTCTGTGGTGCTGTATAAATGCTGTCATAGAACTTGTCCATGAACTGCAAGTCCTTGTGCAAGAAGTATGAACGAGGGATGAGCATTAATAAAAGAATGGCTAAACTGATTTACATAAATTACCTGTTTATTCAAAGAGAAAAAGGCTGCTCTTTTCCATGTAACAGGTCAGTCTTTGGGTGAGATTATTTTCACATTGTGGTATGTGTACAAAAGATTTTGATTTCACCCTGTGGTATCTTGTGATTGAAAGTTTTTTTGCTATAACATTCTCTGTTTACAGGTGTTTATGAGTTACCTTGATTTCTTCTGATTAATGTGAACCCTCTGCAGAGCACCTTTTCTGTAAATATTTTAAAACGTTTTCTGTCTGTAACACTGAAGATCAGCCTGGCCTTTGACAATACATCATAAAAGCAGTTGATTTGAAATGAGGTGAACTTCAGCATGCTAACACTACACGACCGTAACAGCACTTGTCATTGCAATTCTTTCCTCTGCCTGTAGAGGGTGCACTTAATTGAGAATGTCTCAGATTGAGGACCCCTTACTAGTTGACCAACCAACTCCGTGTTGGGGTCGTAGTTCAGGGGTCACTCCAGGCCAATGTAGAGTCATTCTGTATACATTTTGAAGAGTGCAATAAAATAGTTCTTGATTAACAAACTGATTAGTGTTGTTTTGTTTCCATGTTCTGCATAAAAAGTCTGTACCATGAAATGAAAAATTTCTATGTCATGACTACACAAAATGTTTAGAAACTGGTAAAGATCAACGGAGAAAAACAAAGTTTCCACATTTGGTCTGTATTCACTCTGTACTAAATGTGAATACTGATATTATTCAAAAGAAAGAAAGTTTTCATATTTTGTTTGTATGGAACTATATAGAAGTGGTACTGGCTTATGCATCACTAGGAATTAGAAAAGTGATCAAGTTATCAGACATCTAGTACAATTTTGTTCATGATATACCCAAGTTGTTTGCCTGCAAAGTCAAGTGTGCCTCGTAATTGAAGGACTTATAACTTTTACTAAAATTTTCCAAAAGGAAAATTTAAACTGATCCCTTTTGTAGTGAAAACAAACAGAGGGGGTGGGGTGGGGTGGTGTCACTGTGCTATATTTGATACCAGAGAAACAAATTGCCAAATGTTCACAGACGTTTGAAATTGAAAATGGCTTCTATCCCTGTGATAACTCTCTGGGAAAAGAGATGAATTTGTGCGAGTCTATATTATCTTTTCTTTACTTCACAAGCTTAAAAGTGAACCCCCTTCAGTGGTAAGTTAAAAGATCTTTGCAAAAGTTCGAGGGTCTAAGTTATGTCCCCGAGGTGCATTCTGCTGTAGTAGAAAAGAACACTGGGAAAAAAAATGCCTTGGTCATTGATTGTAGAGATTCTGTATGTATAGCAGTGTACAGAATGGACTTTACCCATCCCTATCTGTGATAGCAAGTGTATGTACTAAATGATGTCCCCCAAAAAAGTTACCAAATACAGAACTGTAAACTTTTTTGCAGTTGTGCAGCTTTGACTAATTGATCAAAGTTTAGTTTTTGGCTCCGCTGTCAGCGACGCGGAGCTTATCAAATAGGTTGATTTCCGTCGTCGTCGTCGTCCGTCGTCCGTCGTCCGTCGTCGTCCGTCAACAATTGCCTTCTCCTCTGAAACCGCAAGTCCAATTGCTTTGAAATTTTACAAGCAGTTGACTTAAGGTGACCTCACTTCAGTTTGTTCAAATCGTGGTGAAATTTGCATATTTGTATTTTTGGGGCATTTTTTGGTGTTTTTGGTAAAAAAATCTTCTTCTCTGAAACCGCTTGTCCAATTGCTTTGAAATTTGATATGCAGTTTGCTTAGGGTGACTTCAGTCAGATTTGTTCAAATCGTGGCAAAATTTGCATATTTGTATTTTTAAGGCAATTTTTGTCATTTCTGGTAAAAAAATCTTTTAAAAATCTTCTTCTTCAAAACTGCCTGTCAGATAGCTTTGATATTTGGTACATAGGTCCCTAGGGATGATCTATTTCAGATTTGTTCAAATTGTGCAGAAATATGCAAATTTGCATTTTTAAGGCAATTTTTGCCATTTTGGTCAAAAATTTATTTCTCAAAAAGTACTGGTCTGATAGTTTTGAAATTTGGTATACAGCTCTCTATCGATGAACTAAGTAATATGTATTGAATTTCTGATGAAATCTGAAATTTTGTATTTTTGGGCAATTTTTGCCATTTTTGGTCAAAAATGTGTATTTCCAAAACTACTCATCCCATAGCTTTGAAATTTAGTGTACAGGTTCCTACAGATGAACTAAATGATAATTATTGAA
Organism: Ptychodera flava; assembly: GCF_041260155.1. NCBI lineage: Eukaryota > Metazoa > Hemichordata > Enteropneusta > Ptychoderidae > Ptychodera > Ptychodera flava. Next base: position 17,256,084 of record NC_091934.1, read on the forward strand.
ATTATGATGAAATCTGCATTTTGTAATTTTGGGGCAATTTTTGCCATTTTTGGTCAAAACGTGTTTCTCAAAAAGTACTGGTCTGATAGCTCTGAAGTTTAGTATACAGGTTTCTACAGATGAGCTAAGTAATATATATTGAATATCTGATGAAATCTGCAATTTTGTATTTTGGGGCAATTTTTGCCATTTTGGTCAAAAAATGTGTATAATCAAAACTACTCATCTGATAGCTTTGAAATTTGGTATACAGGTTTCCATAGATGAACTAAATGATATTTATTGAAATTATGATGAAATCTGCAATTTTGAATTTTTGGGGCAATTTTCCTATTTTTGGTCAAAAAATGCGTTCTCAAAAGTACTTGTCTAACAGCTTTGAAATTTGGTATACAGGTTTCTATAGATGAACTAATTTGATCTTTTGAAATTATGATGAAATCTGCAATTTTTACTTTTGGGGGCAATTGTTGCCATTTTAGGTCAAAAAATTTATTCTCAAAACTACTCATCAGATAGCTTTGGTTGACATGTTCTTAGGGATGATCCTATGTGATACATTCAAAGTATGATTAAATCTTCAATTGCGTATTTTTGCAGCTTATTTTAGCCACTTTTTTCTGGCCACTGCATCGAGCTATCAAAGATTTCCACCCTTCTTCATCAACATGTGTCAAAAATAGTTATTCTCTACATAAACACAGCGGAGCTATATCGGCCGCTAGGGCGCTTGTTGGTTTCTGTTGATCTTGAAAGTAAATTTTTGCCAGGCCCAATCCCGAACTTTTGCCTGGCTGGTACTTTCATCAAATCAGATTTTATTTCAAGCATGAACTAAAGATTAGATCAAAGAAAGTAACAATTTGAGTCATTTTACAAGCGTTTTCTGAAAACCTTTGCAAGATACCTTTAGCTGTCACCACTTCAGTTCCATGTTTTAGAATTTGATTCACTGTAATTTCATGAAAAGCAGTTCCTTTTTGTTGAAAGAAAAATTTTCGAGGTGGTTTAATTCTGTCACAAAAGTGCTTACCTCAGTTATGGTAAGACTGTAGCCACACCACATGAAGAGCATTACAGTGTTTTAACAGGCTGTCTTGAAAATTGCTCTTTTGCAGCAACTGATACAAAACCAAGGCAAACGACATTTTTCATGGCCCGGTGTGGACAGTGCTGTGAAAAAGGGGGGATATACTGTTAGTTATAGCTATATCACTGAAAGACGTCCCTTGGGATGATTGTACTAAACATTCTATGAGATAATTCTATGTATGGAGATCAAAATGGTCTGAAATGGTCCAGAAGATGATTGAGATAACTTACAAATGCATGTCACAAGTTGTTACCTATCCCCAACTTGGGACTTCCCTTTTGTTAGGGATGGAGTAGACCGACGTCAAAGATAATGTGTGGTATGAAAGGCGGTTACCCAAATTTTTACAGATTTTAGCCCTTTCAAAGTTGTGTCTCCTGGAGGAAATTAACCAAATACTACATACAAAAGTTTTCAGAACAAGTTTGATCCATGTTTAAAAATGAAATCAGACAAAAGTTAATGCGAATTATGGAAAAATACACGTGGAATCCAGCATATATTGTGCGTCACTCAACTGTATTACACACAAAGTAAAGAGCAGATTTTGCAAACGGAAAGGGAGCAAGTCACTTCACTTGTTCACTTATGGAAATGCGGCAAAAATCCCACGCCCACCACCCTCTGTTCAAAGCAAACAGTAACAGGAAAGGAAGGTCCATGATATCTTTTGCAAATCAAAAGATGTCCAGAAGCTGTTACCATCCATGGAGAAAGTTGCGGCTGAATGCTACTATGTATGGTCCATGACTGGCTGTCCAGTTCTGAGTGGTCGTCTGGTATAAATTCTTCAGTACCGAGGAGCCGTCTGTATCAGGGAGAGAGCCAATATCAAGGTTGCTGCAACATGACAAGTTCACCTGCAGCTGCTTCTGAGACACTCCATGTGAAAACGTGAACTTTTCATGAGATCTGTTGATGGATACCTGCCACGTGCGATCTACTGTTAACTGCCTGTGTGTACTTGAAGCTGTGAAAAGGTTTGTATGTTTGCTGTCATCTTTGTAAATTAAATCCAAGAATGGAACCCCTTCCCTTATCACTTAACTATCCATTTCCAATGCTGTGTTCATTTTTGGTCTAGTGTAAAAGCACATGCATTTAAAAACATCTGTCACTCAAGATCTTGAGTTGTTGCTGATTTGGTTTTTGGTAGGTTACCTTGAAAGAATTTTCATTCATCTGATATGGCATGGATTCTGGAGGAATGTTGTACATCTAGTTCTCAAGCAGTCTGTGCGACTTCCGATGGCATTCATTTGGTCTCCGGGAAATTTCCCTCACCATACATAGTAACCCGTTTACCACTGATTCCCTGTAAAGCAGTTAACAGTCCTCATGGATCGACAACAAGGAGTTTGGGCAAAACCGTAGTGGTAAAAAGTTGCCCAGTAAGATTTTCACCATGGTTGTGTGTTGTCTTGCTGAAGTCACATAAAATGTAACATGTCTGCTTTGCTGTGATTATGGTAAAATGTAAGGGACAACGTAGGCGCAAGAGAAAGTTTACGCTTCAGCATGCAGTCAACTGATGGTCAGTGGGGAGAACTCCATGTGTAAAAATAATTCTGCAGTGTTAGAATGCAATACATGTTATTCTGCATATCTAACCATCAGTATCTCTTCAATGCATCACCAAGTTTGGTTCAGAAAAAAATTATAATATTGGCTCTTTATGAACAGATGATGTTACCCTATGGCTAAAAGTTTTGCTTGTGATCATGTCATTCCTGTGATCACTTGTTGGCTAAAACACCAAGGGTTTACACAAATCTGTTCTGTAGGTGGTTGGATAGGGTAGGACAAGTGTGTTCATCAGTACATTCAGTCTCTAGGATTTTAAGTTTCCACTCTACACCTATTATGTTTCATCCAGGATGGCATCAACCAGGGGGATCTGCCCTTTTACTGGAAAATTTAAGGGGGGTTTCACCGGTTCATGTGCTCTACTCGTATCTATAAGATGTGACCAGCACCGTTTCACTGGGGGCTGGTCCGGTCCCCCTTGACGAATTACTAGGCAGAATCCCCATTCCCCTGTCTAGATGAAACACTGCACCATATTACAGTTTAAAGGTGAATGTTTAGAATCATTTCCAGGGTTAATGAACAATAAAAAGTGTGCTGACCCTTGGACTAGTGTGTCTGGAATGAGATTTCATGTGGTGCTGAAATGTTTAGTGATCTGTTCAGGTCAGGTCTGGGTGGATTGAATTTTGACAAGTTACCATATTGTGAAGAGTGAGGATTTGTTTTTCCACAGGTCACACTGGTTTGTCAGCTTTGGATTGTCCAAGGGTTGTTCATCCATTGTTTAGTAGTTTTGAAGTTCTTAGAATCTATATAGCACAATTTCCTACTCATAAAATAGTTACATTATTGCTGCCTTGGTGGACAAAGGTCTTAGCCAACCAATGAGCTGTAAATAGCACTGAACAACAAGGATTGTTAATTTGAATTGCTGATGACACTAAGCCGATTCTCAGATTTGTCAAGTATACCTAAAAATCATAATTTTCATTCCATAGCAACTACGCTTGTTTGAAACAATATTTCGTTTCATCCTGTGGTAATGCTGGCATTTGAAGGGGGATTAAGGTGTTACTTGCCTCAAAATTTAAAGATGTGTACTTTTGCTCAAGCTTTTCGCAAGAAACTAAACCATTACTTTTCAAAATTGTAAAAGTCAAATAAACATTCTAATATTCAAACAAATTACCCAGTATTCAACAGAAGTTAAAATTTGGTGGGAAAAACTAAATTTTTAATTTTCTTAAGAATTAGCCGAGTAAAATTATATTATGAGCTTCAAAATGAGTGCCCATAGGTGGTGGACTACAAAAGTATTGTAAAAGTTTGAGAGTTTGAATATTTGTCACTGAGATCCTTTCCACCATAACGATCATATTTGATACACTGCTCTCACGTATTCCTGTAAGGTTTTAGGTTGTTGATCTTAAATGCTTTACACAGAGCCGTTAGTAGTCCACTGTGAGATTGTGGTAAGCATTGTAAAGGAGGATGGGGTGGAGTGGGGGCTGAGTCAGTAGAAACCAGTTTTAACTCCACTGTCAGAGACGTGGAGCTTATTAAATACATGGTTGTCCATAGTGATCTTATGTGTCGTCCATCAACTTTTTGCATGCCAAGGTTCTTCTGTGAAACCCCTGGTTCAATTTGCTTGAAATTTGGTGTGCTGGTAGCTAGAGTGACCTTGGTCAGTTTTGTCCACATTGTAGTGAAATTTGCATCATTTTATCTTTGGGGGGATGTTTCCTTCTTTTGGTCAAAAAATCACTGAAACTACTTGTCCTATTGCCTTGAAACTTTGTTTTGAAGTTCCTTAGATTGACTTCAGAGAGGTTTTATCCAAATCATGTTGGAATTGGCATATTTGTACTTTGGGGACAATTTTTCCCATTTTTGTGAAAAAATCTCTGAATCTGCCCATCACATTGTATTAAAATTTGATGTGAATGTCAGTCGTGATGATCTACATCAGTATTGGACAAATCATGACAAAATCTGCAAAAGGAAAAGAGCAACTTTAGCTATTTTATGGCAAAAATGCCAAAAATCATCGAAGTTTGTAAAATCTCCTTGTTCAGTTGCTTTTGTATGCAGGTTTGTTGAAATTATGATAAAAATTGCATACTTATATTTTTGGCAATTTGCTTGCTGGTTTTGGTCGAACTAAACGTTTGTCTTAACAGTTGAGCTAAATGTTAATACTCAGGCAAGGTGCACCAGGAGCCGATGATGATGTTTGCTAATGATGACAGGCTGGACTTGCCCATCCAAAAAATAACCTACAGAATATTGAGAAATTTGTTTAAGATATTCAAATATGTCCCATGTTCATGAGTATTGCCGTAATTGACAAACCAGCAACACTTATTATCTTAAATCTCACAGTGGAGCTATATCGCCCAATAGGTTTTGTGTTTCAGAAGTTGGTAGTGGTTACACCCACATAAAAAAATAACTGATCATTTCAGACATTTAATTACTCTAATTACACCTCAGTTTGTAGTTACAAAGTGAATTCTATGAAGTGGGCAGGAATTATCACATGACAAAGAGATAAATGACAACAAAACCTGTCAGTCATATAGCTTGAAATTGTACACGCAGAATCATCCTCAGCTGAAGGGTAATGGTTTTATATCTGACCCTGAGGTGACCTTTTTGGTTTTCTTTCACAAGAATCATCTGATCGCAGTCTCTGTTTACTGGTTTCAGGTAATTTTTAGGGGGGGGAGGAGGAAGGACTTGTCACTGGTGAAACTTTCAACCGTGAAATGTTCAGTGGTGTGCTGTGTTGGGACTGTGACTGGGCACATTTAGAAGCAGGTTCTAAATTGTGTGATGAGGAAGTAACAGTGCAGAGAGTGAGAACGACTCTCTCTCTAGTTTGACATGTAACAACGAACTTGCTTGAAAAGAGGCGCGAAAGTCACCTCAACATGTCAATCAACTATGACCTGAACAACTTGCAACATTTTGTCTCTATTTGAGTCCTGACAGGGACTTTGTATATGCTTTATGACTACATTATCAGATTCCCAATGCTGACACAGTGGTCATTGATAATATCATTAATACACTTTCCGTAAATACAACTTTGTATTAGACCCATTGATTCAATGGGTTAAATCTTTTATGATGATACACATACCCATGGGTCAGATCTTGATGGTTTACCTCATAATAGCATACTTACTAGGCTAGTTACTCATCGACAAGGGTCAGATTGTTTTTGTGCACACGAAAATTATCTTGAACTTAGCTGTTTTTGTATGATAACACTAAAGGTAATGTATAGTATCGTGCACTAGGTTTCTGTCAAAGCCACAATACTGCTCATTCGACTGTGAAGGACTCTTTTTAAAAAAAATAACTTGACTGGTGTTCCCACATGGCTAATTCAGGCAGAGCTATGTACACACAACTGGTATACTATTCAGGTGACTGAGCCGTTTGCCATAATTGGGCGTTGAATATAAAATTCAAGCTGCACAAAAATTATGTGAGGAATAGGGCAGTTGATAAAATGGAGACTTGCAGTTCATTTGAAGTGTCTGGAAAATCAACCTATCACTGTACAGCACCTGGTTCATTGTGTGTTTTATTGTAGAAATAATGGGTGACGCCCTGACCATTCACGTTTATTTATGGGTAAGGGTGAGAGGAAAGCCAAAACTTAATTGGAGAGGCTTGTCGAGCCCGTTAATTTTGGCTTTTCTCTCACCTGAGCCCACAAATAAACATTAAATGGTCAGGGCGGAGTTTGTTATTTCCATTATATTATCAACAGACCCAAGAAAACCATCGAAATTTACGAATATTTCCCATGGCCATAGACAATGAGCCTGTAAACTTGTGCTATACACAATGCACCATCACGGGTGCTATAAAAATTTGCAAATCTGGAGATTTTTTGGGAAAAGTGTCTAAACTTGGCCCACAAGTACTTCATTTTGTTTTGTGGTTGATCATGATCTTTGTTCAAATCACAATTTACGTTTTAGCTGTAAAGTTATGCTGTTAACATTATTATTCATATTCATGGGCATGTAAACAAACCATTATTTGTGGTCAGTCACAAGGTTCAGCTCAAACAATTAAAATGAGACAGACAGGGGATGGTAACATAATGTTCATTTGTGGTTTCTCTCATGAAATTATCATTGTCGAGGTGTGCTCTGATTCATCAAAGTTTGATAACCATCGGTCATTTGGTGCACTTGTATCTAAACGACCCTCATATTGTTATCGTTAACAGTGGAATCTGTGTAAAAGGGCAAGACCAGCGTTAGTTCATAATGAAGTAATACATTATTTAAGAGAAAGTTTTTTGTTATTTTGTTGTCGGTAGTGAATATCTGCTAGCTTATGCAAGGTTTGACCAAATTTCAGAAAATGATTGGTAAAAACCTGTTTGTGTGTTGGTGGACGAGATGTTTCAAATTTAAAGAACGATATTTTGTCCTTGTGCAAAGCTGGACTGTAAAGCTGGCATATCTGGTAAATATGATGATGTCATCACAGTGGCATGTGGCAACTGATAACAAAACACATTTGTCAAAATGGACAATCTTTGTATTTATTGCGGTGAAGTGTCACAGCCTCTGAGTGATCAGTTATGATATGGAAATCTAATTCTGGATTAACTCTCAAAGGCTAACTGGCTGTTTCAATGTACTGTGTGATTGGCCATTTGAATATAATTATCAACAAGGGTGTTTGAACTAGAGTTTGACAGTTCCCAGATCTGTTCAAAGTTTTCAACGGCAACTGTCATTTAGTTATTAGCTGTGACATTTAGGTCTATAGAAGAAACTTTCAGTTTCAGTTTTGTATTCCTGTGAGATGCATTAAGCTGTCTTTGGTAACACAGTGTGATATTAAAACCATAGAGTGGTGTTGAATCTAGTAAACATGTGGTTCTTGTTGTAGAGTATCATAGAGGGCTGCTTTCAATCTGTATACTGATAATTGATAGTCTCAGTCTGTGTGGACTATACAACCACACTGGCTGCAGTATTCAGTGATGGTTGATGTTTCTCAAGTTTCACAAGTGACAGGCAATTGTAGGGTAGCTGCACATGTTCACAGGATGAGGGTTTCTGTAAGAGCCTTCAAGTGGGATTCCAGTTTCTTTGCCAGTTTAACCCTGAGGTTGGCAGAATTTGTCGAGTTCATGTAAAGTGTGGCTGATATTTTAGTAGTTGGTTTGAAATGGTCCTGTAAAAAACAGGTACCAGACACTTCAAGCATGTTTGTCAATAATAATAAGTGGTGTTGTAGAGAAAAACTGTTCAGAGGTAAAAACCAACTGCCAGGTAGTCACTGACTTTTCCATGGCTGCATGAAGTTGGCACACAAGTAGTTTGTTAAAAACTTTCCATGATACCTTGACAGTGTTTTCCACAGCTTGGAAAGATAGAGGGATGGCCAGTTTACTAACAATTTATAATTTGCATATTATTTTGTTTTGAAAATGTTTTCTTTTGTATATTTATTAATATGACATGACATCATCCGTGGTAATTCCATTCTCTGCCACAGATATTCAATCTGAGGTGTAAAGCTAGCTTTGATGGAATAGATTCATGTAGGACATTGGAAAAAATCTGCTGGCAAGTGCACGATTCTGAGTCTCGTGAATTTTACACCCTCCATGCCATGGCATCTCCCGATTGCTTGTACAGAGTAGCCCTCCATGCTTTGTGATGTGCCTGATATTAGGTTGTACATGGTAGCCCTCCATTGTAAGGCTTCACTCCCAGTTCTTGTATAGAGCAACCCTCCATCCTATGGCTTCACTCATTGTTTGCACAGAGAAGCCCTCCATTCTATGGCTTCACCCAACATGTGCTTATACATGGTAGCCCTCTATCCTGTGGCTTCTCTCCCTGTTCTTGTACAGCCTCAGTACTGGTCCCCTGCTTGTGCAGAGGTCTCCCATCTCTGGCTTCACCCACGATTGCTTGTCCACAGTAGCCACTCCATCCTCTGGCTGCACACCTATTGTAACTTCTTGTACAGATTAGCCCCCTGGCTTCACTCCCAGTTCTTGTACAGAGTATGGTCCCCCACTGTCCTGTGGCTTCCCTCATTGCTTGCACAGAGAAACCCGCCATTCTAAGACTTCACTCATGTTTACTTGTCCAGAGTAGCCCTCCATACTATGGCTTCAGCCCTATCCCTCAATCCTATCACTTCATCCCCCACCCCTGCAGCTAGTATAGAGAATCCCTCCATTCTATGGCTTCACCCCAAAATTGCTTGTACGGACCAGCCCTTCATACTATGGTTTCACCCTATTGCTGGTATAGAGTTGCGCTCCATTCTGTGGCTTCACTGCCAGTTACAGTACAGAGATGCCAACCCACAGTAGGCCTATACCATTAACAATTGAGCTGTATCTTGGCCTGGTTTTCAAGAATTGCAGAATTTCAACATTGTTTTGATGTTTTTCACCACCATGGTTTGAACCAATCCCATCGTTTTCTATGACAAAGTTGGACCTCTGAAGAGGGAAATGAGGGGGGGGGGGTGTAAGGATTAAGGTAGAATAATTCTTATTTTTATCGGCCAACACAACAGTTGTCATGGCATAGATAGCACTTCTGGGGGTAGACTATGAAACCGCTAGGGGGGTGGTCAAGTTCACACAAGGAGTGTGGCAGCTCTTATAGTATACAAGGCCCGTGTAATATCTCCCCTTCCTCCACTTTCCGAGCCGGCGCAACGAAAGCCAGCACAGAAACAAATCATCCAACACCGTACCCCCATATAATTGTTGCAGCTACTCCCTCTCAGTCAGTATAAATTTACAGGCCGATCCCCCATCGCCATCCTATCGGTGTGACGTTTTTTGCGACTGGGGCGGGAGGTAACCAAGGAGGGTCGGTGCAGCAAGTTCGTGGATTGGTCGACACGCCTCTCTAAAACTTTACGGCGTGTTGTAGGATTCTGTTGTGCTGGACTGCCGGCCCTGATGGAGATCGCTGTGAACACAGACACTCGGCTAGACCATGGATGTAAAAAATAGCCATCCATGGCTAGACGTAGCAGTGTGCAACATCTACTGCTCTTGTGAGCAACATCAATCACACGACCGTACCCAGAGTGAGCCGACTGCCTATCCGACCACAGGCGCTCCTTAGCTGGGTAGTCTGCTAAATAGATCGATTTTCGGCTCGATCTATCGATCCCGCACCGTAGTCGATATGCCCGCCACTGACATCATCAGTGAGCATTTAGGTTGCAGTGGCGGGCATATCGACTACGGGATCGATAGACCGAGCCGAAAATCGATCTATGTAGCAGACTACCCAGCTAAGGAGCGCCTGTGTATCAGACTGTCCATGAGCGTCACGCCGCCGGGCTATCGTTTGAAGTTGATCCGTACCGGTGGGGTCATCCTGGGGTCACGATGGCTGCTGCGAACTTATTATAAAAATACTTTAGATGGGTACATATCACCATGAAATGCGAGAATATGAAGCCTTCCTGCGCTCTTGCCCGTGATCCCTACAGTATCCACGGTTTTTCTCACGAGATGTTAGGAAAGGCCGAAATCAAAAGTGTCGCTTGAAGGCGCCCTACAAGACCCCTCATGCCAGTAAATTTGTCTGCTGCGTAGGTTTAGGCACAGTCACTCGTGAGCTATTCAGCTCTTGGACTATTCGCCCCATAGACGAGTGTACATAAGCGAGAAAAACCCTCGCTTATGTACACTCGTCTATGGGTCGAATAGTGCCAGAGCTGAATAGCTCACGAGTGACTGCGGTTTAGGAGTCGCGTGAATGGGTCAAATTCGAATTCGAAATCACCAATTTACACCCTCATCGATACGGGTTGCTGCGAATCCGTAGCCTCTGCCACTCGGGTAGGTTGGTCATTGGAGTGAACACGTCAAGGAGTGGTAGGGCTCGTTTTCGCAGCAACGATACGGGGTATGGGATAAACAAACAAGCAAAAAAAGAAATAAATACAAGGAAAAAAATAGATTGAATAAGAATTGACTTAAACACATGAAACATTCTTGACGCAACGTCAGCACCACTACTCAGTTGGCGTTCAATGAATAGTGAAAATGTCCACATACTTTAGGAAAACCATAACATGCAATATGTTGAACTAAATTTAATATTCCACAAAAAACCAGAAAAGGAAAAATCCCTAACAACGGGTCATTTTTTTCGGAATATACACGGGCAGATGTTTTCAACTAAGGTGACGCACCCCTGTATGAAAAATATTTTGAGTCCACCATCCCAGAGTTTTCGCCTCTCATTGATGTATGTACCTCATCGGCCCGAAAGTACACTTGGACATGTCGTATTGGGAAAGAAGCTGAAGACTAGAAGAAGTAAATCATCGTATACACTTTGTTTTGCTGTTTCATTTCAACTGTAAGCGAATGGTTTTGGTTCGAAAGTGTGATTCAGTTTATGCCGTGTACACGATAGAGCGTAATTGGCGATGTGTATCTGTGATGTGTTTGTAGAAAACACGATTTGAACTAATTTGGGATAATTGGATTTTCATATTTTTCAAAAATGTTAGGTGCCCTATAGCTCAATGCTGTAATATTACAAATTACTCATAAAAACAAGTGTGTAACTTAAAAAGAAAAGCAGATAAGCTTACATTTGCAGATCAAATAGACATTACTTCACCACCCAATTATCCCGAATTAGTTCCAATCGTGTTAGAAGTTAATGTTCCGATGTCTTTCTAAATCTCTCGGGAAAATATTCCTTAACATGTAACATCAGATACACACAGAACGGAATACTTCACATGCTTGACAGGAACAAGAGAATCAAGTCTAAACCGGAGAGGTTTCAGGCGTCCAAGGAAAAGTTTGACATCGTAGTAACCTGTGAAGAAAGAGTCTATGACCAAATAATTGAAGGTATGGATGGTACAGAAAGAACGATGTTTTCGTATTGACGACACTGAGTGACAATCTTACTATTTTGTTTAATAATTTTACACCAGTTAATGGCATATGTTATATGTTTGTTTGTTTTGTTCTTTCAATAAGACTGCCACCGTTTCATGCGTGTCCCATAAAATTTGCTCTTCACCCTCTCTTACCCTCCTCACTTTAAAATGCACTGTTGTATGATTCTTACAGATTTCGAGACTCGAGAGCAGGAGACTGGCCAGTCAGTTCACATCATGAACGTCGATATACAGGATAACCACGAGGAAGCAGTGATAGGCAGTTTTCTAATCCTTAAACTTTGTACATTGGTAATTGTGTTTTTGTTGTTTGTTTTGATGTAGCGTTCAAATCGCAAAAATCGCTCTCCGCGTCTCTGTTGTTGCAACAAACTTGTCAGTAGACTTAAAGATTAAGTCGTGTATAAGTCTCCGCTAACTCTAATTTTGGTTAGTTGGCGGAGACCCATATATGACCACAGGCGCTTGTTGGCTTGGTACTCTGCTCGATCAATCGATCACCTGCTAGGTGGTCTGCCCCTGGCATTAGAGTGCAGTGCACTGAGCAGACGATCGATTGATTGAGCAGACTACCCAGCTCACGAACGCCTGTGTAGACTGCCGACTCTTTCTAACTTGTCTAGCAAGCGCTGTTGTTGTTTCTAAATTAATTTGCACAATCTGGAATGTCAAAAACGATTCACTGGATGCAGCAGCCGGTCGGCATGAAACTTTGATAGCATTTCCAAGTTCAGTACACATTTTGAGGAATAAACTGTCCTTGTCTTTTCACATATGAGAGAGAGAGAGAGAGAGAGAGAGAGAGAGAGAGAGAGAGAGAGAGAGAGAGAGAGAGAGAGAGAGACAGACAGACAGACAGACAGACAGACAGACAGACAGAGACAGAGAGGCTTGAAGTTTGTTAAAATCTGGTTTTCTTCTGTTTTGTTCACACAGCTAAAAGATTGCGCAGACTTGGACAACGAATTAGATGAATTGGTCCAGGATTTTGAACAAGACGAAAATAAAGACATTCTTCACACCGTGTGTTTTTATTGAAATTATACTTGATATGAAGACAGGGTATTTTAAAGACAGTTTAGACACAGGGAACCGTGCTTGCAATGATGAGAAGGCACAGGCGTTAGGCAGGCTTGACTTTCACCGAGTTATCAGTAGTTAATACTCGGTAATGATCTGGTCCCTGGATGTTATTTTGGTTCTCAGATGCTACCCTGACCCAGCTGTACCACCGTTTTGAAACCCTGCACGTGTTCGATCCCTGACGAAATCTCTTAATTTCTTTACATTCGTCGCACCCGCCTCTTGTAGCATCTGTTTTGTGTTCGGCAATTTTGATCTGTGAAACACAAGTCGATTTTGCTGCGTGATCTTCGAGAAAAGTTGTTCATGGAATGAAGTCAATGAGGGAGAAATTTGAAAATGATTTACCGTTTGGTTAGGGTTGTCTGATGAAAATCACGTGGTGTACGCTGACACAGTAGATGTCCTTTATGCTAATCTTCCCGCTTGCAAAATCTGCGGGGAGGAAAGAATAAGAGGTTGATTTGTGATGAACTGCTCATTGGAAAGTTTTGCTGATAATGGTGAGAGAGTGAAAGTCTTAACTTGTGTTTTCAATACCCTATATCGACATTTACATCGTAAATTTTCACATTTTATTTTAAATATCGTACGTTTATTCGGGGAAACTAGTTATATAGACAGCGTCCTACCTACTTTATATTTCAATGTTAGGATGGCGTCGAAACTAGGAAGTATCGTAGTATATTCTGTTGCGCATGCGACGTGTTCTTTAAAGCGCCCTCATCAGCGTATAAGTTTATGAAATATGGGTCTGGTGTATCACGTTGTACTTTCGATTTTTCGCCCTGACAGATGTGACAGGGACCCTCATAGGGAGCGCACTTTGATGATAGCAATATGGTGATAATGTATATTTGCTTTAATATTTGGTAAAGCTCGATAAGTTTTATTTTTAAATTAAACTGACAAATACAGAGACAAAAGGTATTGAAATATTCACGCTTTTTTCAATTCACTTTTTGGGAGGGTGATCTCTTACGGTAGTGAGGACCTTTTAAATAATAGAATATTCGCGAAAATGGCGAAAATGAAGGCAGCTTCTTTTATAGCATATGGACAATATTACTTGTACACGTTTCATGCAGTCATGTAGGTGAACGTAGTTCGTGATGTCGGGGATAAAAAGCAAATCGGCGTGACAGACTGCAGACCGTCTGTCTTTAGGAAAACGTTGATAGAGTGTGGACATACGGGCAAGGAAATGTTCGCAGGAAAAACAATTGGACTGTAGAAAGTTGAAAAATATGCCTGGCGGAGGGCACCACAGTGAAGGCACGTTTTTGAGTAAAGTAGGATAGGTCCACGGGGTCGGTCGTTGCTAGGTGTGCCGCTGCTGTTGCTACCACTACTACTGCTACATTCCTTACAATAAGTTACTGGGCATTCTGTTGAGCTAATGAAAGTGCATGGAGGTCATGCATGGTGAACTGAACAGCAATTCGCAATAAACGACAGCATCAGTTACACAAAATATTCGCACCAAGCGCTGCAGAAAATGTGTTCCCCATTCATTCACTCGTTAGGGTCTTTGATTTCTCCTACGTCATGTCAAGTCCGTGTCTCCATTTTGTCCCTATTCGACCAACAGATGTAGGAGTGTTACATCCAGAAGTTCATCTCGGTCTACTAGATTTCTTTCCTCTTTGGAATTTTTCATTCTGGACACGGTCCGTCTTTCTTTTTTTTCTTTGGCAGATGGAGTGTGTTCTGGGCAGTTTTGCCTCCCTCAACATCTGCACTTGAGATCTTGATTAGTAATTGTACTTTTTGCAGTCCGTTCGTTGAAGTTTTGATGACTGTATCTCGCTCTTGAAAAATTGTTTACGCACGACTTACGCGTATGCGTAATCAATAAACATAGTGCAACATACAGTGTCATACATCCGGGAAGTTGAAAAATTCAGCAGTTTTTCGCACACTCCGTGTTGAACTTGTACATAGAAGTATGCGCAACTGACAGACTGACCAATAATTTAGCTTGACTTTAACAACTCGTTTGGTAGTTTGAAAGTAGCAAAGTATCCTCATTGAGCATACATATAGGGTTGCCTGCTATTTTTTTCAAGCAAATCCACGCCAAGTGCATTTTTCTCAAACATTTGCCGGTGGTGAAGTATTTCTCAATACAGTATTACATGTGAGCTATTCTATATCTGTAAATTGAACTCTTGTCGTGACCCGACGTCGAGAAAGAGGCCATTCACCCCCATCCCCTCCACACGCGTACAAATTGCAGCTGGCAACAAAAACATAATTCCAGCGTTTGATTTGACCCTCCCAGAACTTATACGTTCACGTAGTTTATCCCACATAAATGTATGGACCTTGTCTCCGCTGATGGAATTCCACAAAGTGCGTTCAAACTTTTTTTCACCCAGTATTTTTTTGACCTTGTAAAAAACTGTATATACTTTATTGTTGTAGGTCGAAGCATGGAGCTTAAAAATGGAAATAAAGTTTGTAGTATATATAAAGCACGGTAAGGTTTCTTGTGTCATTTATATCCATGTATATTCATTGTGGTGATTGGTTACTAATACTAGATTCTTTAACTGGTCAGCCATCTGAAAGCAAACGCTTGCACTAAACTTTGCCTTCTGTCGAACAGTTTGATCGGAATCGAATTTTTCACAGTTACGAGTGTAGTGATACATAGCGGACGCCGCGTAGTATGCATAGAAAAAATAACTATGCATACTACGCGGCGGCCGCTATGTATCACTACACTCGTAACTGTGGAATTTTTAGTGAGTTTTTGGTCTTACACAGTTTCAGTATAAAAAGAAGTGGGATGGTTTGCTGACAAATGAAGTTTTGTGGGTCATGAAGTCAAAATCGACGGCTTTGATTTCCTTTGAGCTTTGGAATTTCTTGATTTGACTTCAAATTACGTTGATATTTGTGGGAGGGTTTGAGTGAAATTCTCTTGATTGATGCAAATAGGACAGGACAATGTGTGCAATGTCACAGTCCCTTGGTGGGCTATTCAGCTCTGGGACTATTCGCCCCATAGACGAGTGTACATAAGCGAGTACACTCGTCTATGGGGCGAATAGTCCCAGAGCTGAATAGCCCACCAAACGACTGTGGCAATGTGTAGTACTTGTAGCCTATTTTACCCGACAGCACAACAAGTTCCACACCTCCACCCCGGAACCACCTTTGTCTGTACCGGAACTGAGTCTGTCTGCTCACAGGGTACTCAGTAGTCATTAATGTCCATAGAGAAATATGAAAAATATTATTATTAATAAAGAAATATTAAAAATATGAAATTATTATTAATAAAAAAATGAAAATATGAAAAATTGTAATCATCGTCATCATCAACAACATCATCATTCAGCATCATTTGCAGTGTTGAATTCTCAACAAAGTTCGCCCGCCTCAACTAAAGTACTCTTCCCAAAGTTCGCCCGCCTCAACTAAAGTACTCTTCCTTTTTATTATAAGGAAGAGTACTTTAGTTGAGGCGGGCGAACTTTGGGAAGAGTACTTTAGTTGAGGCGGGCGAACTTTGTTGAGAATTCAACACTGCCAATGATGCTGAATGATGATGTTGTTGATGATGACGATGATTACAATTTTTCATATTTTCATTTTTTTATTAATAATAATTTCATATTTTTTAATATTTCTTTATTAATAATAATATTTTTCATATTTCTCTATGGACATTAATGACTACTGAGTACCCTGTGGTCTGCGGGGATAGATTTACGGATTCTACAGAGCTGACAAAGTCTCCGTAACCAAGGCAATATTGTTCAGACTGAACTGAAAACCTAAATGCACTTGGCATGTATTCCAATGAAGACTTGCTACTATAATGGGAGTTTCTGTTCTGTTTCACTACTTCAATTTTTGTAAAGTCGTAAACTCGGAAGTTCGTATGGAAAGCACTTCTACCAACGATTTTGTCACTTCAGTGTTATTGTATTTTTATGTCCAAATATGTTTCTGGTGAGGACAAAACTGTTCTTTTTCATGTGAATGAATGAAAGTTGTCAAATCATACGACAGGGAGAAGTGAGGGGGGGGGGAGGGAGAGTTCTAGTTCCATTGCTGCTGGTATGTTTTGTCATGCAGAAGATGAGATGATAGATGATTGACAATGCCGCCCTCTAGAGTTGTAATTATGCTGCGCTCCTATCTTAAAAGTGTACGCAAAAATCTAATGGAATGTTTGATTGGATTCTCAACGGCATAAATTCTATAATATCAGCAGATCAGCTTTCATTGATCCACATTTTCATCATGGGAGGGAATATTTTAATCATACTGACAGCAGTCATTCACCTGGGGCCAGGTTAGCTACAGAGACCTCTACCTTTGAACCTCAACATTTGAGTGATGTCAAAGGTCGCAGGGCATTGAAAGGTCACCTCTCAACAAACCATACACTCCGACAATGCCAGGAACTCGGGCAAATGTGCAGCAGCTTGGAAAGTTATAGCTTATTAGTAAATTGTAAATTATTCAAGGAGACATATGGAGTCTGAAACTAAAGCTGTTGTGTAGCTGATTGGCTGTTTTGAAACGATTCATGAATGTCAATATTCAACCATCCAATAAACTACAAGATTTCTTGATGCTGCACATTGCCAAAAGAATTTCAAAAGAAAAGAAAAGAAACTGGATGACATTTTAAAGCAAATTTTATTGAATCCACATCCACAATCTGATAATTTCACACAATGACAACTTGATGAGTCGTACATCATACAATGATCAAAATCGACAGATAAAACTTTCAAATATTCAAATCTCTATAGACAGATTGACTGACAGGCTCCTCCAAAACCAGGAAGAATTTTTTTCTTTTTTTTTTGAAATCTACAATTATAAAATTTTCATCTTTAGCAAAAATATCAATAGAATCTCTAACTCTATAAGAATCTGAAATAGGAGTTTCCAAAAATTTCACCTGGTGGCGCTGTCCCTAGGGTCAAAAGTGACTGATTCAAGTCTTGATCAGGTTTTCAACAGCCGATATGGCAAAGTGGTTGGATTTTTCACTGCAGGGTTGAGGTGAGGACAGCGCCCCCACGCGGCGAGCTTTTGAAACCGGTCTATTTTATCTAGAAGTACTGATTTTCAGGCTCAACATAAGGCACTCTCTCTGTTTTAGTTGACTACACTAAACAGTATCATAGCTACCTGCCCTACCCACAGAGAAAGCAAAGTCTGAGCTGTCTGCATTCAAAGATAACATCAGCCAAAATATATATATATAGAACAAGGCCAAGAATAACCGGAAAAGACGGACATATACCCACTTATGATAATTATATATTTTACCTTCGCACATTGAGTTGGTATATAAAATTATTTACTAGTGGACAGACAGTTTTAAAAATTTTGATTTTTTTTTCTGGTTTGTAATCGTACGCTATATCCGAAAAACATGTTTGACTTTTCTATCACAAATATCTGACATGAGTCGTGAGGTTGTAATGATTGTAATACATGGAGAGCACAAAAAAATGGCAGGAAATATCATTCTTTAAAGTTTAGAAAATCAAGTTTGCTCGAGTTGTGTATTTTTTGGTCTCATCAGCGAAAAAGAGGCTAGAAACAATGTAACAAAAGATTCCGGTCACATATTACAGTTCAAAGTTCACTGCCTCCTGGTCATCACCATGGTGATTTCTGTTGCCGCGTGAACATGCATGATACCATGGAATGCTGAAGTTCTTCCTACTCTGATCAAAAATCATAGACGTGAAAATATACTTGAAGACAGTACCTGTGAAATTGTCTGTGTAATAGTACGCATATAAATAGTCCTGGTAAGAATACATATAACATTCTACTTAAAGGGCAGCATTTTATCACATTTCATATAATATCACAAAAATATCTTCAATAATAATAATAATAATAATATTAGAAATTATTGCTATCATAAATCAAATCTTTGTCAAAATAAATTCACTTTCATCACTCGTAAAAATGGTAAAATCAGCATGCACTAGTTGTATCACTGTTGAAAGATGTCAACATTTAATTCGAGTACTGATCTACGAAGTTTATGAATCAAAGTTTGTTAGACGAGCACAAAACACAGTTGATTGTAAGTCTAAGTCCTGGCTCTGGACTGACGTTAGTTCCATGCCCCACAACATCAAAACGCCAGCCAATTTCACGTACTGCCACAGACAGCAACAGTCAATTAACCTCCTTTACATTGGCCGATCACCAGGTGTCATGAATTTGAATTCAAATAAGCTAGTTGCACTGGCCAATCAGAATGCAAGGTGAATCAACTGTGACCTGTGAGTTATTCTACACAACCTGCACAAAACACGAACATCAACGTTTTCATGATAATAGTTTTAATACACAGTAATTTGGTCCCTGGATAAAATGATTTGGTCACTTTCTTTAGGCTTGGCTGGTCGAAGCTGAACTGCTCTAATTTTTTAGGAAAACCTTGAATACATCTGACATCTTTCAAAGTGATACCAACTCAAGAAAATCAAACAATAAAAATCAAAAAAAGAAAGCATATTAAATCAACAGTTTCAGAGGGCGCCCTTTGCAGCAGGACCTCTGAAAGTAATCAGTAAAGGAATTCCATACATGTCTCTCAAAGTGTCTTGCATATAAACAAATGAAACAAACATTTCTTGCATCTTGTTTGCCCATTGGCATGGCAACAAATTCAACCTCATCTTGTCATAGGAAAAGGAGGGGACCACTTTTTAGATTCACTTTCACAGCATGACATCCATAAATGACAATCAAAGTAGAGCTCTGATGTACAGAATGTTACTCGCAGACCAAATAGAAATTCGGGGGGTGGGGGGTGGGGTAACTTCACGAAACTTTACAGTTACAGCTGGCAAGTTTTGTTTGATCAAAATGACCAGATCTCTTCATCATCCAGAATTTTCAAATTTGTCATTGTTGCAATCGGGAATTGATTAACTGGGCATGGACTTTTTTGCTTTTTTTTTTGTTTGTTTGTTCTCACTGGAAGAGTTCTGTCAACATTGCTTCATAATTGAATTAATCTCTAATCATGTAATTATTTCAAATTACAAATTTCTGATTGTTCTTTCTCCGAGGGCAAGAAGATGCAAAAACGAGACGATTCCACCTGTAAGTCTCCCTCTATCTCCAGAAAATAAAACCATATCCGTCTAACTACTGAACTAAACAGTTACAAAATAAAAGCACACTTATTGGTAAAAATTGTTCATAACAACACATGCTAATCGATAAAAAGTTTTTTGATAATTCTCAGGAAAAGTTCTGAAGTTCTCAGTCAAATTTGTTGGAAATAGAATTGTGAACAGGAAAAGGACAAAATAAATTGCCAAACATATCACATGCAAACCACTGTCAACAAATCCAAACTTCTTTTTGTTCAGCCAAAGACAGAATACAAATATAAAGATAAATACACAATGAAATAAAAAAATGAAAGATTTGGTGAAAGACCCAAACACTAATCAGTCAGCCTCCCCATTAACAAGTTACCATAGTAACATAAGGATAGATGCACACACACAAATAAAGCCATACACTGCAACCGAGTGACTTCCATTGAGTAATTTCAACACGTTTCTTCAGTTATTTTTCAATGAAATATAATTATTCAGTGGAGTGGATTTATT
The DNA here is from genome assembly GCF_041260155.1 of Ptychodera flava. Classification (NCBI taxonomy): domain Eukaryota; kingdom Metazoa; phylum Hemichordata; class Enteropneusta; family Ptychoderidae; genus Ptychodera; species Ptychodera flava. The sequence continues at coordinate 17,276,373 of NC_091934.1, forward strand.
TGAGGATTAAACTCGGTAACAGGCACGGCTTTGTAAGCCTCAATGTACGCTAGTTGTACGTAATCTGTTCAGCCTCTTTGTCTCTGATAATTGTGTTGTAGCAGCATTAGTAATGTTTGAATTATTATAGACTCCCACTGAATGATGGGAAAAGTCCACAACTGAATGATGGGAATAACTCTACATGGTAAGATGAAATTGTACAGTGCAACAATGACACATTCTTGTTACATTGTACAATAACATTCTCACATTATGATTGCTCTCCTATCTGGCCCCAGAACCAGCATAAAAAATACTCTTTAATAAGCCTCCTTGGCCCCAAAACAAGCATACCTAAAACATGACCTAATGTGTATTGGAGTTGTTAAAAAAAAAACTTGAGAAAAAACGACTAAAATCAGCCTACGAGTGTCGAACACCTTGCAGCCTATCATATCATATTTTTAGAGTCTAAACACCATGGTTACAGACATGAAAGAGTTCATCGCCATGCTTATATATGAACATAGAGAGGACTTCATATTGCATTTGCATATGAATATATATATCACCATAGAAACAAGACGAATTGGGATCATTTGCATTTTGGCTAATTATTTACAGTAAAAGTTCACCCTCATGGTCACAAATCTCAACTACTGGTAAGTATTGCAATCCACTGCAGGATAAAGCTATTCCGGGGTGACAATCATTTTCTTGGTTTTTTTGTTGTTTTTTTTTGGTTTGATTCAATCTAATCAAGTTCATGCACACAGACATACAGTAAACTCCAGCATAAACATAACTTCTTTCCATAGAATCTTTGGTCATCTGTCAAAAATTTGAGATAAATTTTTAATTTAGAAACCACTCTGGAAATTTTTTCTGTAAAAAAAACAAACTGACGATTCAGTTCTTGACTGCTTAATGTATCCGTGGATGAATGTATTTGTTCAAATATTGCAGTTTTAAATTTAATTATGCAATACAATGACATAACGCTAACTCTGAACTATTTTTTACATCAAACATGTGTCCTCTGAGGAGAATTGCAGCCTTTTCACATATTGAGATTTCCTCAGTTGCAAATTTCATGTTAAAAAGAACAGTTGAAAAAGGACTGTTCACTTCAGCTCTCTTACAAGAATTGTCTTTTAAATTACAAGACACAAACAGACAAACACTGGATACGCCTGCAAGTGAGGTTTGACCTTTGCCCCCAAATAAATACTGTGTTTGGAAGAAAACACGTCAGCCTAGGGGGCCTGCTACAACTTGGCGGCCATTTCTTAAAAACAAAATCACTGCCCTCTGACCTGGACTAACACTTTACTAAAACTGTCTACTTCATGAACAGCCATCAGCCTTCGTAGCTTGTATGAACAAACTGAACAAACACTGGAAAATTCTACCATTCTACAAAACTAATTCCACCGTTGCTTTCCATTTCTGCATAGAATCATTGCCAAAAAAAGGAACCTCCACAGATTCTTCATGGACTCTGATGACAGTTTGTCAAACGACGTAAGTACTGCCACCATCATGGTTCTTTTTCAACCATTGAAATATTTGTTACACAACACCTTAAACAGTCTTTTTTCCCCCCCTTAACTTTTAACTTTGGAAGAGGCATTTACTTTCTGGTACGACAGTTGAAAAACATTTCACACAAAAACATCGATATGGGTTCGCAAAAAAATATATAAGAAAATTACAATTTCCTCAAAATCTTTAAAACTGTTACACAAACAAAATGCAGCATAGCAAGTTAGGTAGAGTTTGATTGCCTTGCATAATTTATACCTGATTTGAAAATGAACACAATACGGCGGCAAAACAGGGGATTCTTCAACACGTAAAACGGTCGACTTAATTGTCCTTTTTTTTTGGAAAGCTCACACATCTCAAAACTCACATTTACAGTGTCATATACAATAAACAATTGAACTTGAAGCCTCTAGAGTTGAGTGATTGCAGAAAACAGCCACAAATTGTTCCTAATTCATCACAGCAGAGCACACAATCATTTGAATTATATAGAACATATTCCTTTCTCTAAACTCAACAGGGCAAAATATTGTCTCTGAAAGGTGACAATGTCTTGCATGCCCAGTGCCAACAATGCTGATAAAATCTTGACGAGAACACAAGTTTTGCAAACGATTCTAACAATGGTCACTTTTAACACGTAAAGGAATGTAAAGTCAGCATGCCTGCAGCACAGTCCTGATTTTTAGTTTTCCAATTTTCTCGCCAGAAAACTTGTAAAAATTTGCATTTAAAAGAAGCATTATTGATTCATGAGTACTGCAGGCTGATTGAATTTCATTTTTGTGATCCCTCGAAATTTTTACGACAGACGGCTCCGATTTCTCACAGATGAAATTCAGTACAGAGTCTCTAATGTCGCTTGTTGTCCCTGGCGATGACCTCTTATTCATCGGACAGTGACATCATCAGTGAGTACGCCTGCACTTTTGATCGCCTCTTCAAATTAAGGTGCTGCGCATCGTTTTCACTGTCTGAAAAGTCATGCATGGACGCTGAACTCCGGTAGAAATCTTGCGGATGGATGTCAACATCTTGCATGCTCTTCTGTGGTCTCAAGAGAATGGGACTGTATTCCTTGTCTCTGTTTTCTTCGGGATATTTCAGACCAGCATTGCCATTTGTCAATTTCTTGTTGCTAGGAGACGGCATCTCTTCATCCTCGTCCTCATCTTCGTATTTCTCATCAGCCTCACTGTCGCTGTTTCCAGCATGTCCATTGAATTGTTGAATTTGAAAATCTTTATTTGTTTCCTCTTTGGGCAGTTTCCTCGGTGACTCCACTCCTTCCTCCATTTCTGTGTCTTCATCATTCGTTACCTCGGAAACGCCGATTCCATCCATCTTCACGTCAATCTCCTCTTCTTCCTCATCGTCGTCATTTTCGTCATCGTCTTCTTCCTTTTCCCTCTTGTGGCTCTTGCTGAGTTGATCAGTAATTGAGAAATTTGCGTCAAAACTTTCTGAGGGTTTCAGACTCGTAGAGTTGTTCTCTGACTTGTTGACCTCCCCAATAAAGTTGTGGATCTGCTCAAAGTACGACTCATCCTTGTTATTCAGATCCTGGGCGGCCAGCAGCTCCTGTTTCTCATTCTCGTGTTTTTTCAGGTGACGGTCAAGATTCGTCTGTTGCCCGAAGCATCGATCGCACATTGGACACTTGAAGGGCTTCTCCTTGTTGTGTATGTTGCGGACATGGCGCTGGAGGTTTGACGAGATGCTGAAGGAGCGGTCGCAGTACTTGCAACTGTAGGGCTGCTCACCTGTGTGTGTGCGCAGGTGACGCGTCAGATTGGCCGACCTTGGGAATATCTTGCCGCAGAACTTACATGTGTATCGGTCCTTGCCTTTGGATCTGTCGATGGTGTGCTCAAACATGAGGTTCTTCATATTCGGAGTCGGTGGGCTGCCCCCAAACTTTACAACGCCCGGTGCCATCTCCACCATCCTCTGATAGTGGTCAAATTTTCGGATGGGCGCAAACTGCGGGGGAGGAAGGTACGGATAGTCCATACACATGTACTTGGATGGAATTGGAAATTCTGGGTTGAACTTTCTCTTGTCGACTCTGTAGATCGGGTCCATTGGAGGGGCCACTGGTCTTGGATAGAAACCCATAAAACGGTCTGGTTTGGGACCCCAAGGCATCTTGGGAACGTGACCATATATGTGCGTTTTCTTTGCCGTGCCATTTTCAGTGCTCTCCTTTTTCTTTGTCGGGACGCTCAGGTCTAAGGGCTCTTCGGTGTTACGGCCCGGCGCCTCACTCGGCGAAACTGGCGACTGTTTGCGGGAAAGATCGAACGGACGTTCCTGTCGATCAGCCATATGTTCGGCCATCTTCTGATGGTAGTTGGCAAGGGCGTGCGGTTTCTCGCTTTTGATGGGAAAGGGATGGTGATAGTGGAACCTGTAGGCTTGGGGGTCCATTGGCATGATGGCGCTGGTGGTGATTGCTAGAGACCCAAAGTATTTTTCAGCAATAGAAGCCATGGCTTTGATACTGTTATCTGGTTCTTTTGGCGACGGAATTGAACCGTTCTCCGCTGTTTTTTCCTTGCTTTTCTTCTCCTCTTTCTCCTTGGTTACTTCTTTCTCCTTGTCCTCCTTCACCGTTTCATTCTTCTTCGGGCTGGAGTGTTTCTGCTTCTGTTTCACTTCCTTGTCGGCGTCACTTTCACTGTCAAGGTCACTGCCTGAAGTGCTTTCAAGATCACTCCCTGAGGGGGTGCTGACATTTGAGAGATCACTTCCCTCGGAATCTTCACTCTGCTCCCCGCTTTTGACAGCCTCTTTTATTTCACTTTCAACCTTTGATTTTTGATCGGCTTTTTCGGTCTCTTTTGTTTCATGGTTGCTAAGGGGAGAAGCGGGACTCCTCCTCGGTGGTTGGTCCTTGGTTGCCGTGTAGTGTTTCAGCCATTCTTCCGAGCTGTGTTTTTCAGAAGACGCAGACACAGAATCACTTCCGGGACTGTGCAGCAAGGAGTCCTCATCCGTGTGGTTTGGGCTGACAGGGAATGGACGTTTGCTGTTAGCCATGAGTTGATTGTGGAGCAGCGCTTGTTGATGAGTGGGCATCATTCTCATCAGTTGGGTGAAGTGGGCCGGTGAACCGGTATGGTTGGTGCGAGAGGTGACACGGGGCTGGGCAGGCCTTTCTCAAGGCCAGGAATGAGTCGGTTTGGACGTATGTGTGGTTGCAGCGGAATGGCCACCCCGAGTTGACCGTTCAGAAACTGATGGCCGTGGCAGAATCGGCGATGTTTGTTGAGTGAAGTCACCGTTGAGAAGACTTGGTTACAGCCCGAACACTTGATCTGCGTGCGACAGTCGGCGTGCATGCGCTTATGGCGGCAGAGATTGGAGAACTGGGTGTACGACTTGTAGCAAACTTCGCACGTGAACGGTTTCACACTACTGTGTATATGAGTGTGCTGTTTGAGACCACTGGATGTGGCGAAGGTTTTACCGCACTCAGGGCAGGCATGGCACCTCGCGCCGACGTGCTGAGTACGGATATGGCGCTGGAGATTGCTTGGGTCGGTGAAGACCTTGTCGCAGTTTTCGCAGCTGAATCGCTTGTCGGCGTCATGAGTGACTTGGTGGCGAGTCAGATTAGATTTCCAGTTGAATGACTTTGGACAGGTATCACACTTGTATTCCCGTTCTCCCGACATTCCCTCGGCTTCCTCGTCTTCATCTGTCGTACTTTTCATGTCACTAAACATGGCGACCTCGGCTTCTTTGGCTGATGCTGAGAGGAAAGAAGGAAAAGAAAATTATTCAAGCTGCATTAAAAGCAGAATGAGAAATCTAAAACAACTTGAAAACTGTGGCATTTTCACACTTTTGGAAATAAACTTGCAAGCGTGCTGAAGGTTGTTTCTAAGGTACATGCCCATCCACATTTTCACATATTTAGACGACAAATGGCTTTTTTGGAATATGTATACAATGCCCATCACACCAAACTTTTGTGAATGCTTGCTGACAGACACTATATGCTCAAGTGATCATTAAAAATTGGAACAATAACTTCTTTTTTCTGCAGGTAACAGTTTGGAAAGACGACTTCACCCATACACACAAACATTATTGACGCCAGGTGGGTAGACTGAAACATTTCTTCTATCATTTGTATTTTTGTTGGTGCTGCTTTAATGGTCATTGAAATATCCCATCTGTAACTTTCTAATGCCATGACTTTCAATTCTGAATCACCCCAGCTCTAACTGTTAAACAAAATCAGAAAATCTTGAATGTTATCTGTACCTCTATACCAGCACATTTGTGTACTCAAGGTATGATAATTCTAGAGGATGAATGTCATCACACGTTTTGTGCACTGTACAGTGAGGGCAGGATAGGTTTGAGTAAACCATTTGAAGATATAATCAGCAGCTTTTATCCAGATATCACTTCAGAAATGGGATTACTTTGCAAATGTAGCAAAATTTACATACCGACTAGTTTTATTTTCGTTTTGAATTTAAGTGTTTTAAGTGGGTTACGGCCCTGGCTTGTACAGTACAGTCATCTTAATGTTGTGATAATCGTAAAGAAATCAGTGCTTTTGGTAAGTGTGCTGATTAGGGTTTAAGTAGTGCAAATTCTGGCATTGTTTTACCATGGCTCACCCTGCTATACCAATGTCACAACATGAACACACAAGGGAAGGCATAGAATATTTCAAATCCACTTCCCCTCACCACTAAACCATGGCACAAGCACAGCAGATCATTCCATTTGACCCCAAAGGGGTGTGCTGATTACCAACCTTGTTTAAATTCTTCGTTGATTGTGCTAAATATGGCGTTACTGTTGTTGCATGCGTATTTTTGGTGTCTCCTCAAGGCGACCTTTGACCGGAAGAGCTCGTCGCATTCACCACATGAAAATCTCTTCTCTTCTGCAATAAAAAGAAATTTGAAACACATGTGATACAACTTCATTCAATATACTCAGCCAAAAATTGACTAGTTCATTTTCACCCACTCAAAAAATGATCCTCTGATGATGGCAAGAAGTTGCAAAAGACTCAAATTTTAGCAGAAGGTTCAAATATTTTCCTGAGAAAATTCTTACCTATCATTTGTAATGGCATAACATCCTGGTCTGGAAAAGCTGCATCTTTTATGACCATAAGTTCCTCGCCTGGCTGTATTGGCTTGATAACTTTGTAGTGAACCTATCATGAGATAAACAGAACAAAGTGAATGAGAGGGAGACCTCAAGTGGTGAGAATGTAAAATGCCTTTGTTTTTCGCAACCACAATTCCACATGCAAAGTCTATCAACCATGATTTTACGTGTGAATGCACACGCATCACACTGACCTCAAACCACTGGGTGGAAAGGTTACCTCATTACCTTGCCATCAAATGAGATATTTATCTATTCATTACTCTCTCTCATGTTTTTCCAATCTTAAATACTGAGTTTTTTAACAAAACAGGTGAGCGTTTTATCAGTTTGCTGGTGCTTTCACACAATTTGACACTTGAATGCACACGGCAAATAATTAGAGTTCTAAAATGACAAGACTATATCTTTCTTTACACTGTGCACCTTTTCAGAGATTGCATTCTGAGTGAGTTATTTGAACTCAGTACTGTGTCCCGAGACACCAGCTTTTCTGTCTCTTCTCTTTGTGGAGTCCTTTTTTGTCAGTCGATATTGTCTCGGTAAAATAACAAAGACCGTGAAAAGTAAGATGGGAATAAAAGCCCCTCAGAATACCAAGGCCACTATGCTTATTTTTCTTGTCTTTTCTTTCCCTCTCGTCAAATAGCAACTGCATCTCTCTTTACCCCTTATAAAGACACTTAAACATACACCTTCAGTTGTAACTGACACTTAATTGTTCTGATTTCTGTTCAGAAAACTTTTCAAAAGAAACAGGATCTCGTCCAAAGTATCTAGCTAACTGTTCATTTGGCTGGCGTGCTGTTCACAGATACAGGATTACAGACAAAATTTGTTTTTTTGCTTTGCCCACACTGAACAACTTCAGTGATCAACATAATCCCAGAGAATCCACTTGTTTCATAGAGCTATGGAGGACCGCTACGAAAACTCTTTGGCTTTCATAATGAAAATTGAGCTCAGTTTTCTTCAAGTGGGCCTTTTCTGGTTTCCAAAGCAAACATCGCCAATTCTTTGGTAGAAGAATTAGAAGGGAAAAATAATGCCAAAGCTACTACTCAAACAACCATGTAGACACCAAATTTGATACTTCAATGATAATGTATGTAGTAGCTTTCCCTATCTAAAACCTAACAGAAAATGGGCAGGCCACAAAGTCCCCATTATCCTCAAATTTAGACTTCACCTGTCGTATCCACTGACAATGATATGGTTCAATTATATCCATGGGTGTCAGGGTAAAAGGACCGTAAAATGGTGTATGTTTAACGAGATCCTTTAAAAACCCGATGTTACAAAAGTGATTACATATTGATAATACATTAAATTGGTCAATATCAGATTTTCATATCCCATCCAAATCTTGTTCATCCACATTGAATTGAATAACTGGCCTACACAAGGTGAGACTCGGGAATTATCCTGGTTTAATGTGGGATATTTGCTGGATATACTTGTGATCAAATAGTTCTATGCTGGGCAAAATCCTCCAATATAGCTTGCATTAACCAAAATTAAACCTAGAAAAGCTTTTGAGATCAAAAATTTTGAGAAGAAGAAAAAATGTGGTCGTTTTTTTCATTACCTGTTCATTAATCTGTACAGCTATCATATTTTGTTCCTCTAGTACCGGAGCGCTGCGCACATACTTCATCCAGTTTCCGGTTCCTGGCTCACTAGCATCGATCCAGCACTTCACTTTCCCGTACTCGTCCACTATCTGCCAATGTGAGGGGGGAAAAAACGTAAAACGGAATGTTACTCCTGAACGCTGTGCCAAAGTAACCAGCATGAGGACCACCCCCCTCTGAAATTGTGCAAACCAGAAACTGAAATAAATCTCTCTGCTAGTATCATGTTAAAGTTAAAAAACATCATTACATATTCTATAAGGCTGGCACCACCAAGCCGTACGATTGGATAATTACTATTCAATAATATCAAAAGGCCGTGCTTGTCTCCACATGAAAAAAAAATAGACGATGACAGAAAGCTGGGCTGCCCTCCAAAAATAAAAAAAAAGAAATCTCATTGACCTTACACGACCGGTGATGTGACAGCCTCTGGCTGACAATCCCATCTGAGAGGCTGATCAGACCAGCTCCTAGGGCAGAGAGGATCTGAAAAGCCAGAGCAACCTCGACAGAAGCCGGAGAAGTGGGAGATAAGTACGTGTTTGACACAATGTGAACCTTGTGTTGAATGATCAGAAGATGCCTTAGGAGATTCACACAGACTGATTTGAATAGCGAGGCCCTCAACGAAGAAAAGATGGCCCTGAATGTTTACTCTTTCTTGTTTGTTTGTAAACAAACACTATCAGCTCACTTAGGGGATGTTTTCACACTCGATTCTCTCTGTGTACACATTCTATTCTCTGCTCTTTCCATCCTCTTTTGTGCACAAAAACAAGGAGGAGAAAAAAGACCCGGGAATCCATGAATTTTTTTGACAACAATGGGTGACTGGTGCCGGGCAAAGCCACAATGAAAACCACGGCACTTCTAAATCAATATTGACCAAGCGTATGTATGTATGGAACTCACTTGTACCATGGTGGGTGTACACCAGACATGAAAAGACCGTAAAAAGTCTCACATACACAGGAAAAAAACCCAGAAAACTAAATCAGTCTGAAAATGGCTCTTTCGCTAGCTGCAATACTTTTGGTCCAAAATGATCTGGAATGATCCATCGACTACAAGTACTGGCAAAAAAAAGCCTGGTGCAGCTGGTTATGAAAGTAACAAAAGATTTCAAAAGGCAATATGTAGGCTGTGAGTGGAGTACAAATGACTGGAACATTGAACAGAATCTCCATGGAGAGCGAAAAGGCCCCAAAGGTACATATCGCAAATACGCAGTGGGATGACTCAACTGGTATTTTTTTTGACAGTCCTGAATTGGCTGTAACTAAAGTCTGAATGTATAATGGAACATGCGACATTGGCAGCTTTTATCTGCTGTGGCCATTAATCAGCTTGCAGAGCGATGGTAGGAAAAACTATAAGACCAGCTGACACCAATAGACTTTAATCAGGTATGATCTTGAGAGAGAAAAAAAACAAGATGTTCATAAAATTTTCGATCTCATCTCCAGATCACAGCTGAAGTCCAGGGGAAGATTTTTGAACAGGGCATGGAAACAGGGTTTCAACAGAATGGGGAAACGACTTATCCAAATAGTGATTCCACACTCCAACAGAAGATAAAAGAAGTGATTATAACTTTTTAAATCATGTCATATTCAAGATTCTTTGCTTATCCTCTCTGTCGCTCAAGTGTGTAAACTTTGTACGCATCTTTTAAATTGAGGGTGGTCCACCTTTAGAATTACCAGAAAGAGGCATTTAACCACATCAGGATAGGACAACAGTAAAACAAAGGACTCCCATTAGGTGTGTTTGCGGGGACGAAGACACTAAGATTGACTCAAAAATGACAAATAGCAGTTCATCTTATCACAAGCGGAAGCAAACACCGTGGCTTTAACTTGTTTTAAGTTCCACCTGTGGTATGCTAATGTGTTTTTTCTATAAGACAGATAGCTAACACCACCCTGTCTACTGAAGTACTTCACACATGAATAGAAAAGAGCCCATGATGATGTCATAGTGCTTGGCGCCCTCTAGAGGGCAACTGTTAGGAGACCTGTAGCTTGGAGTGTTACCAGTAAGTAATTTTGAATCTCTGAGTAGTCCCTCATTTCAACATTTCAAAAAACTTCATTCACAGTTTTTGCATATGTAGAAAAAAGGCTTAACTTTTTCTGAATATCTTTTCCACTGTGGGGTTGAATTCAGATGAAATCATTCATTTAAACTGAACCATTTGTTGCCAGGAATGGGCCAAATTATGACAAAATGTAAATTTGATGCATTGCTGGTTGGCACCACACAGGAAGTTATTTCTATAGCATTCAAAAATAAAATATGCGTGATTCTTCGAAGAAAAAATTCCTAGCCAATTTGCAAATCTCAAACAGGTAGAGGCTGCATTCATGACGACATCATGCACATGTTTCTCAAACACACAAAATTAAAGAGTACACGAAATTGCACAATACCGTAATGATGACCACCGTGAACTTTGAAAATTGCCAAAAAGTCGGGGAAAATTGACCAAAATGGAAAAAATCCAAATGTTTAGAATCTGGCAGGAAATTATCTAGCGGTGAGAACGCTTAATGAAGATTCGATGTGGAGTAATCGGCGGTTTCTCATTTTTTAATAGGAAGACAAGTTTATTGTAATTGTACACGGATGGTTGCAGGCTTTTTCCCCATTCCCTGATACTTGTCAACAAAAATTTGAAAATTCATGCTTTTTGTCTGGTGATTAGGCCACAGTGACAGTTTGCTAAAATGAAAATTTTCCGTTTTGCGACATTCTACAAAGTGCTCAGTGAAGTGTGTGGAAATAGAGCAGAATGGAAGAAAATTAACCAAAATTGGCTTTTTCATTTTATTTGATTTTAAAGGCACTCATCATACCATTAATTTGACACCAGTTTGTCATAGCAACCGTAAAACACTCTCTACTTAAATTTGCTCTGATATTACAAGGGAAAAATTAGCTGGGATTCCAGGCAGCAGGGTGGGGGAAAAAAAGTTGCATTACCAGGGGGTTGTGAGTCACAATAATGGAAGAGCCACCTGCTGGACGGGAGTGATGGCAATCAATGGAAGAGCAATTAAGTGCTGACATTGGAATATATCAAAATTGATGGTGATGAGTTGCTAGGGAAAAAAAGGCTAATGTTTTGCATCTGTAGTTATGAATATCCCTTTTAATACCAGCAATGATGATAAAGCGCACGCACAATGGAGGCATAGTGTCTCATCCCTATGGGCAATAAGTGGCGATATTAATACATGTTATACGATAGATATGAAATACCCCTTAAGTCAAAATAAAAAATTGATCTCACCAAGTGCTTTCAATACGACTGTGGCATCATATCTCAAAATCTGTCATATTGTGGTTTATTAAGCGAAAAATCTCAGAGCATAGGTGAGTCAGTTTTTTTTTTTGCCCGCAGCTGTTTTCAGAGGGGAGGATGTGCGCCAGCGGAATAATAAGCGACATCATAAATACCGAAATTGGGCCATCATAGTTGCTGACAACAGTCGTAATTCATCTCCACAAAAGTGTCATTATGGCAGAAATTATTGATGAAAAGATAGTCAAATTACCAAGCTCGGAGCGCCGTTTGTCATCGGCAGCCAGCAACACTGACTTCAGTGAATTAAGACGATCACGCTTTCTATTAAGATCTGTGATATTTCATGACGCGGACGCCTGCACCTCGCTGTAAATACAAGGCAGCGATCGTCAGGGGACCCGCAATTGAAGATTTAACGCTTTCTTTTTATCGCTCAATTTGGCTAAAATAAATTTTCTCCCCGTTGACATTTGACAACACTACTAAAATCTAATGAATCATAACGTAGAGAAGTCCTCTTTGTCTGCCTAAAAGCCGTAAAAAAGGAGAAGGGGAAAAAAAAAATTCAAAGGAGTTGTGCGTCAAGTGTTTGATCCATCCATATAACATCTCATTCCTAACAACACTAAATACATCATACTAATGTTATAAGATTACAGATAGTTTCTTATCCCTATTCTGTGTTTTTATTACACCCATTGATCATCGTGATTGAATTTTGCCACCTTTATTACGCCGATATTTTTAGGCGTCCTCAAATACGCTCAACAACCGCCTGTATCTGTTTTACCTGTCCATGCACTGTAGTCGTTGAAGGAGTGTGGGTTTTTTTTTATCTCCAATCAACACTGGTTAACTGTTTAGGAGGATGTTTTATGAGATCAAATGTTCACCCGCTGTATTCACTCCCTATCTCTGCTTTGATCTCTATTTGGAAAAGCTGGCGCAGCTAATCGCACCGCTTGTCAATAGTTATAGAACAGACACCAAGCAAGGGGTACATCATATCGGCCTTTTGATAGTGTAAACTTTTGATACACATTTGACAAAGCAGTGCACTTATTTCATTTATGATTTTGGAAAAAATTAAATCATCTCATTTTATCAAAAATTAAACTTTGAAACCTGAACTGGAAAAAGAGACAAAAATGTTGATATACTTACATGTCTAATGTGACACACCAGTCACAAAATCATAATAATTTTCTTTCTTTCAACTGTCATTTTTACATCTATTTATTTTCAACAAATGAGGAAGTATAGTTAAACTGTCAAAACTAGGTTTCACATAACACTTAATAATTGTCAAGATTTCAACTGAATAATTGACTTTTATGTCCTTTCCCGCCACTTTCAAAAGCCTGGTTTGATGTGAACCTCCATACATTTGATAATTCATTTATGCCAATTTTGAGTGACATGCATATTAATGCCCCGTGCATCCTTACTTGAAGACCGTGTACTGTTCATCAATAAAACTCAAATATGACCAACAATAAAAAAATCTTTGCACACTTCTTAAATTCTTTTTTGTGTTATTTTGTTATATCTTTTATCGCAATTAGACTGATTTTTACAAATTTGAAAGTTGTAGTCTGCAGACTTGTAACTTCAGTCTCTGCAAGAAATCAATGTAACTCAGTTGCAGCCTTACTTTTTATCATAGCCAGGCTGCAATGTTAAAAGAAGGAAATGAAAAAATTTGAGAATTGTTACATATTTGTTGTGATGCTTAAAAACAAATGACTCATAAATGTTGTCAATACAATGTCTGGTCACGAAAAGCAATCTCCTCTTCTGGGAATACATGAAAAAAAGTTGGGCTCCAGTTTTTTCAGTGAAACCTCAAGACAGGTGGCCAGACTCGCCTTTGGAATGACAAGAGTGACAAGACCGATCTCTGTCCCTGATAAAAAAAGAATCGATAGTCTCCCTTGGCAAACAACTGTCCAGCTTTTGCTATCTTTGATTCAACATTACGACAGCTTCAAGGAGTTTTTCATCACGATTTTTACTATCATAGTGACACCGGTTCAATCCATCACCCCAAATTTAAGACCTGGTGTTATCAACACATCAGTGGCATGTCCCGACAGGACACTGGTGGCCAAAGTCTTGCCAAACCAACAAAAACTCAATTTTTTTATTATCAATACAAAGTCTTATCCTCCTATTCGACTTCCACCATCAAAAATTCCTTCTTTCCATTTTCATTATTTAACAACTCTGAAACGTTTCAAAGTCTCCAACCGGTCTCACGTTTCCATGACAACTTTCATTGAAAAAATACCCCTGCGTTGACCACCGGTTGCTACGAGGGGGGACATCGATGCAAGAACCGGCCAAGAATGTTTGTTTCCCGTTTGTTTGTTTACTCAGTGAACAAGTTGCACTCATTCTTGAAGGGTGTCCTGTCTTTGGGGGCCAGCCATCTTGACATGTCGAAATTCTAAACAACCAGACGACACAAAGGAATACTAGTATTCCATTCAGCGCAACCTGTTCGGAACACGCAGGCCAACACCCAGGCCAGGGCAAAGTCTACCCCCATTGGCAAGCATCCTCTAATTAGGTCTTTTAAAGCCCAAACAAACAAAGGCTGTTAAGTTTATTTGGACACCACTGGCACACTGTTCCATATCTGCCTAACACGTTGCTATTTAAATGCATTGTATTTTTTTCTCCCAATTTTTCTTTGAAGAGCCTCTCCCTGGGTAAACATACATTTTATCACTGAATAGGATGGGTCTGAGAGAATGCTCAAAAGATCACCACACCACCCTTTTGTTCTGGTATAATTACTTTACAAGAAACAACTATAGTGTCCTCTGTTTAATACCGGGTCAAGTCACTAGGGCCGAAACAGGGGTGACAGCTTTGACTGGAGAGATGGTGCCTTGCCTTATATGTGTTCAGGAACAGGCATTTTAAAGCAACATTGTTACTTTTGAAAGATGATGAGCTGGTGTCGTGTGTTTTTGAAATGCCTGCTTTTTCCTCTTTCAAGTGTGTTTTCAATTACTGCTTTCATCCTGTCACCTGTTTTTGTACAAAGAGATCACAAACACATCAGCCAAAATTTGGCACCTTTGCCCCTGTCACAACCATGGTTTCACCGGAACCCATTGTGGTTGACAGTGAGTACCGACCTGTCACAGGGAATGGGGTGGACAGTATAAAAACGAATGATAGCAATACTTCTTGTAGGAATTTTAACTTCTTCTCACCCTCTTCACTGGTGTAACAGTCAATTTCTACTTTCAGAAGATTTGTTCAAAACATGTGCTCTAATATAATTCTCGTTTTGGTGAATTTGAGGAGGAAAGACAAAACACAATTTGCAAATCATTCCCCAGTGGTGAGAGAGGAGCCACGATCACTGTAATTTCCGACCAATGTGGTTCCCACAACACAGTACACAGTGCAGACTGCCACTCTACACTTTTTGAAGTTTCATCTCAAGCGTTATATGCCCTCATCGTGTCTTGTTATCGACGGCCCCCGCCGATACCGCCAATGTTTTTATTACGACAGATCTAATCAATAGGAGGGGGGTTTTCATTTTGCGGTGTTGATTATATAAAATCTATCTTGTTGAGGGAAATGTGATCTATTCTTTATTAGAGTGGTGGCTTTCATTTGACACTGCCAGCAATCAATTTAACTCGAATCGCTGCCTCTCCCGAAAAACCACCGAAGACAAAATCAATAAAATACTTCCAGACATGAAATCTGATATTTTAAATTATAATTTGGAATGGGGGTGTCCAGAGGACTAAATTAAATCAAACACGTTGATTAGATGTCAGTGGGTTCACATAATCTTGTTAGAAATTTCATGGTAACACGCATC
Organism: Ptychodera flava; assembly: GCF_041260155.1. Classification (NCBI taxonomy): domain Eukaryota; kingdom Metazoa; phylum Hemichordata; class Enteropneusta; family Ptychoderidae; genus Ptychodera; species Ptychodera flava. The sequence continues at coordinate 17,291,848 of NC_091934.1, forward strand.
CTATTTTAATATGATATTCTCAATTAGAGAGATGGCGGATAGCAAAGTGGAGGAGTAGGCTACGCAGGGATCTCTGCCGGCTAATTTACATTAGCACGCAATATGCACCTGCTGATGAACCACTGATATCGATTGACACACTTTGTGAATTTAAGCCCCCCCTCTTGTATGGGCTTTTGGAAACTTTTTAGCCTTTGACATTTGACCTTTGACACAAGACACCAATGTTGACTGTGCATGCACTTGCCCTACCTGCCTATGAAAAAATCATACATCTGAATATTTGAAAGATAAATAACAGCAATGATTAATATTTCAACAAAGATTTGACCATTCAATTTTTCTAAGTGAGCATGTGGTTAAGTCCACAATTGTTTTTCTAAAAAAATTTTCTGAATTTTATGGGAACAAAAATCTGGTATGTTTGCCAATAAGGATTTTCCTCCTTGTCATTATTTTATTTCAAGTCACTTTATTACAGGTCTTCCCACTTCATTCATCAAACATAATAAAACTTTAAACTGACTTTGAATAAAATTTTGTTGTGTCGGAAATTAGTAAATTGAAAAAAAGAGTCATAAAATAATTTACTTCCTGAGTTGATGAAACATCATCGTTGATGGAACAATTTTTTCAAATTATCGTATCACTACACTCTCTCCAAATGGCTAATTCATCTTCTCTGTATTTTTTTTCCTTTTTTTCCTCGTCCCCTTTTTAATTCTGAACATAGTGGTAAATTAACACGAGCCTAAATTGCCTGAATTTGACATAAATGTCATTAGTGGTACCATTCCAGAGGGCGGTGAAATGCAATCGGAAGAATCCCCGATGACGATGTCGTCATCTCTGTTCTCCGGGATAGCGAGCAGGTTGTAAATCTCTCCTGTATCTTCTTGGGAGAATATCACAGCGCCGATTTTAAGTGGTCCACGGAAAGGCAATTAAACTGCTAAGGTACAAGCCATAAGATACAAAGTGATGCTATTCCCACAATCAGTGTCACAAACGCATCTCATCAACCATTCTTCCCGGTTCTCTCCCATTCGACGGACTACAGCGACTTCGAAAACTGACCAATCCTGATCACTGTCACATCCAGTCCCATCCGCAGGCCATCCCAATGAGATTTTTAGTTTCTCACAAATAGAAAATGGACATTTTGTTTTTTTTGGGATTCAGTTCCCAGACACAGCAGCAGAAAAAAAATTGCGCAGGGTTTCTAGAATATGCAAATTGCTCCAAGCACTAGTAAGACAGTACCTATGATATTGATAGCATTGAAGCTCTAATTCAATTGCCATTTCCACTCCAAACACTAGCTTAAGTGCAGACAACCTGTACAAAAAAAAATCACGCTCCAGTACCTAACATACAGATAGCATAGAGGCTTTACTTTAATTTGATTTTTGCCGGAGGGTTTTCTGCATCTGAAGTTGACATAGCCACTTGATCCCATCAATCAATCAATCAATCAATTAATCAATCAGAGAGTACATCGGTCAGCCTCGCGCTCAGAAAAAAAAAAACTTGTACGCTGTATCTCTCTATCCATCATGATGACATTAAGAGGCAGAACGTTGAAACAAACACGGCTCACACGGTCGTTTGAAGATAGGTTACAGTTCTGTTCCACGTAGCCCATCCATTCATTAAATTGCTATTCTCCGACAATCCATCAATTTACTCTTTTTATCATTTTCATCTCTCACAATCAATTACCCCCTTTCACTCCACAAAAACCACTCACTCTCTGAACCAGCATTCTTTTGTGTCTCTCCCCCTTCCACCCCCCCACCCCCCCCCCCCAACACAGATATAGCACTGGCTCTGTCTATATTTTTCTATATTCCTATGATTTCCTTAAGTATGATGAGCTTTTTCTGGCGTGAAAAAAAATGCTGAACCGACACAACATTATCTGCTGGAGAGTTTATCAAGTATCTACAATCCACTTCAATTTCACACACTAGGCCAGTCATAAGAATATTCCACTTTTCCAAAGTTCTCCTTTCCAGACCCATTCCATTGTACCCTTCTTGCAACATTCCTCTTTCCCTGTTTCTATCTGACTCCTCTTTCTTTCTCACCATCCCTACTATTATCACCCCCCCTATCCTCTTTGAATCTTTTGTTAGTCCATGTTGCAATCACCCATCAGCTGTCAATCAATGTCCATTCTGACCAATCACAAACATTCTAAGGAGAAGACCGACTCCCTGACCAAATAACAACCAATGAGACATCATCTAACCGCAAAGAGACAGTCAGTTATGAACTGTAGCAACCATCAAGAAGAATATTGCATTCAGATGGATCAGTGCGAATAAAAACTGCACATGAGAAACTTTTCACAATGGAACGGCCGTGAACTTTACGCGACAAGCAAATGATAGTATACGTGAGTGGATGGAGAAAAAAAAAAGAAAAATTGCGACAGAAAGAGTTATGAATTCCCTGTAACAGCATTATACTCTGCTTTCAAACCTTAATTGTCAGAAAGCAATTTCGAGAAAAAATTTATTAGCCTATCTTCAGTCAGTATTTTACGAGTCATCGGGGAGATACGTTGTCTATACAGCCAATCTCCACTCTCAAAACATTGTTAACCTTTGACCTCCGATGTCACGGCTAATGGTCTTCCTTTTTCTGTCGAAAAGAAAAAGGGAGGGGGGGAGCCAGCAGAGAGAAAACTGAGGTTAGTAATGTTAACCATGGCCTGAAGAAGTCACTTGATGGGGTTGATCAGTCTCATTAATTTTGTTTTTCGTTTTGCTGCTCAATTTGTCTTCTGTCAGCGCCACGGCAGCTGTAGCTCTTTAACTGTCAGTATTTCCCATGCAAAGTACACCGCAGTTCTATTCAGTACGTTTCCTGACTGCAATTTTCTTATTTTTTCCTTTTTCTTAATCATTTTATTGCATTTTCTTTTCAATTCTTCCCATTTATCACATGCGTGCGGCCATACAATGAAGAAACCTGTACAATTTGTATTTCATCAGAACAGTTACTGAGGGACATACAGGCATCAAGTTTTAAACACAAATCACTCCATACAAAAAATGTACACCAGTCCATGCACTGTTTTTTATTCCTCAATATTTTGATGTCAATTGGTAAAACTCAATTTATTTGGTCTTTAATTCTCAAGCAAGAGATGTGCTATCATATAAATTTTGAAAATATATATTGCCGCAGTAACAGCTTTCAGATTTGTGTATTGCATGTGCTCTTTGCCTATCACCTTGTGACGCGATCCAACTCTATCATAGAAAACAATAGTGTGGAACCAATATGTGATGGTGAAAAGGTTATTTTTAAAATTTTCCTCAGGAGACAACGGCGATAGAAGCATGATATGCATAAAGTAAGAGAACGAGATTAATGAGATGTCAGACAAGTAATAGATGTTTTCATCTTTAGTTTTTTTGTACATTCACAAGTACCGACATAATCTTGCAACTTTGACCTAAAATTTCATTTAGAATAACAAAAAAAAATTTTTTTGCCACATCATACATCTGATGGATTAAAAACTTTTCAACTTTGGGTTTCATCAAAAAACTAATCAAAATAAATACTGAAAACTATTCCATATCATGGAGCAAAAAGTGAAAAAATGTTGCTTTCATTTTGGCGGGAAACGCTGTAACAAATTTATGCTTGTCTGCGGTGTCAGAGACCCTTCAGGTCATGAAACACGGTTATAAATTTTTATCAATTATTAATCGTCAGCATGAACAGAAGGCAAACACTTTCAAATTTTGACTATCAAATGTTGAAGCGTCGCTATGAAAGAGGTCTACGTGTGTGTCGTCAATTATTCACTCAAAAGATTAGACTTGTAACTTTCTCCATTACAGCGCTGAGTTGCAGTGACTACCAGGTCACGGCAACACTCATTAAACAATATACAGCTACCTCTGAATGTAACCAATCCCACACTTCCTGAGGGAAGCAGTTCACGTGAAATGGAGCAAATATTGAAATTTCTTCTGCCATTTCAAGCGAAATTTGCAAGGTCTGTTTTCAAGAAGCAACTCATATCATTTATATTCCAAAAGTTTTTTGGAATTTTCAATTTTCATATTTTTGAAAGCATCTGGAAAAAAGTGACAGGCAGCACAGTGTTCAATGAACAAGATGATAGATTTGGTCAGTGATAAATGATGACCTCTGACCCCTGCAATTTTATTAAACGACACCAATTATAACGTCCTCACTAGTCTCTCTATCACATCGATTCAATATAACTCTACGAAATGAACAACACATTACGACGACGAGGGCAGCTGAGACAATAACTCATGACGATGATGACCCATTTTGAAAAATTTTATGTTTCTCTCACACACAATCTGATAATTAAGTAATGTCAAAAAGCTTTCTCCGACTATAATTCATCCGGAGGTATTGAAGCCATTAAAACGTGAATTTCAGGTGATGGTAGAGGATGTTATGCAAACGTACGATGCATGATATAAATCAGGGAAAAAACATTGCAAAAACCGAATTATTTCAGAATGATGATACATTGTGAAGGTAAATCACTATTGTCATCTGATAAGTCTTTTGTAGTCGTGCGTGCCGACACTTCCACATGTGAGATGAGATCTCAACTTTTTTAATCATACGTTGACTGAAATTTTCTGACTCTTCTCCATAGGTATTTCTGTCACCTTTTTGTATAGCCTAGATGTTTTTTAAGAATTAAAAACAGTAAAAAGATTTGAATATTTAAAATAAAAATTTTGGCAGTATACTTGAGTAATTTTGCAACCCTGGCTGCTTGCAGGACATTGGTGCATTATTGAAAATTTGCATATTGACCACCTCCACACAAAGTGGTTCTACATTGTGGCACGATGGAAAGAACCAACACATTTTTGATATTTTTAGCAACTTCCAGGGAAGACTTTGCAACTTTTAATAACGACCCATATTTTAAAGCCAGAGTTTATGTTGACACAGCCAAGTCTTAATCCTGCGACCAAGACTCTCAACAAGTCAAAATATTGAAGTTGTCAATAGTGACAGTGCCGACAGATCAATATCAGAATATCTACGAGCCCTGTTCCTTGTCTTGCCTTTATACAACACAACCACACAACTAAATCTAATATACGTCTTCAAAAGAACTGTGCCTTTGGGTTTTTTTAGGTGGTTGTATACTCGTGAAACAAGACTTGTCACTGAATTTGTAACTACAGGAGTACACGATGCAGTAATCACATTATAAACGGGGCAAATTCGCCTTTTGCGAAGTCATTGTAGCTGTAATGGCAGACTGACTCATCGGGACTGTGATGTTTTGCGACCACATCCTGTGGCTTCAGCCACAAACCAAACTCATCACAGTTCAGCGGTAAACCAGATTACAAACAGAGTGACAGTTTTTCTGGGCCCACTGCAAATTGGTATAGACTGACCCTAAAACTCATTATTACCAGGGGATGACAATCAAACACCGTTCTGCAGCGCTCGTTCTCGCTCAGTTTTGCACATTTTCATTGTTTTTTTCTCCTCAAATGAAGCATTATCATTGTGTGACTGAGAAATGGAAGCATGAAAAAGTTACCTGAAACTTTTTTTTTAAGGCACACTTACCGTTCGATAGCAATACCAAGCCATTTCCTATGAGGAACTCACACACTTACACGTGATCTGTAAACTTTTTTGCACTGTTGTCAAATATTACTGATAAAAATGAACCCACATTATTTTTTTTTCACATTGAAACTTCCGGTTTTCAATAAATAGACACTCTGTTTGCACTTTGACAATAACAAACAAAACATGACAGCATCGTGTCCTTGTCACCTCAGACTTCTACACACAAACATGAAAAATGCCATGCACTTTTTTTTCAAAGCGGTACCAGATAAATATTTTGTATCATGTAAACAAAAAATTAATTAACAAACCTGTCTGCATTGTTTCTGCGGAGCTGATAACGCAGAAATTGTAACCTCAATTTTGGCCGGCGCCAGAGAGTCAGCACTCTGCTTAATTGTTTGAACAACCGATGCCTCAGTCAGAAATGACAGGGAGCAAAAAAGATCACCACTACCACCGAATTATGTTATCTGACACTTGATCGGAAAGTTTCATCTAATTGGTGTACGGGAAGGCTAAAACAGACAGGAGATATCCCATAATGTTGGGGGGTAAATGATGAGCTGGGTGATAAATTACACTCCTGGCGGTCGTAATCACTGAATCCCGCTGACATAAACATATGTTCTCATTTGGGAGAAAGAAGTACTTTCTGTCTTAGCAATTGACAGTATCTCCGATTCCATTTTGTCGTCTTGCAATTATAACAAATCAGCGTAACAAATGTTCCACTTTTCCTGGTTGGTATGCAAGGCCAGCGCACTAAAAATGACTTACAAACTCGTTCCAGATGGACACAACTGATGAGTTTCGAACCACGGCGGAGGAAACATTATTCACAATTTCTAAAAGTAGACAAAGACTCTTAAAGAAGAACGCTATTTCTTGGTCTAACGTTGCCTAGTGCGATTGATACTGAGGTAAAACATAGGCTGGATCAAATAATGAACAATTTGGTGAATCCTACGGTCAAATGTGGAAATAAATTTTCAAAACTCCTGATATGATCACCAGCTGTCTTCCCAAGGCCTTATTTACCGTCGATGCAGCATAAATAGGTAAACACAATTTGAGAACATTAACTCTTAATAATATCCTGTCCATTTGTGAGCTAATATTTCAACAGTAATACTAGACTCAATATTTGCAAAAGAAATTAACCTCTCATTAATAGGCATTCGCCAATAGCTTTTCCCGCCAAAATTTCAGCTCTAACATATTCGCAAATTTTTAGTAATTTTTTTCGCAAATTTACCTATGAAACCAAAATGCAATTATTGAATTTGCAAGATTTTTTGCATCTTTGCAGAATTTTGGAAAAAATTGAGTTTTTCTGTCAATAACTTCCAAAATTTAGTACTGTGCATTTATACATTAGACACCTCGCATCTGATGGAACCTATAAACATTCGCTAAATCACTTGTGATTAAGTATACGATAATTGCCAGTCCAAAATTGAAGTTGTAATATATCAGTCCACTGTTTGCTTATCGAGATACAGACAAATTTTTAATTCATTTGGAGATTCGTTTCAAATCACTTTTCTTCCGTTGATGTATCTAACTGCATCCTGTTGCCCCATATTTCCCTGTATTCCAGCCTTGCAATGGACAATCAAAGGATATTCACCAAACTTCAGCTTGGGAAAGGGACTTGTAATTTTGAAATTCCACTGGGCCAAAAAAAAAATTCTGGAATTTACAACATTTCTGTGATAAAATTAATCTTGCGTATTCTTAAGCTTTCCTTTTTCAAAAAAAACCTGTCTCAAAGTCCAAGTTGACTGTCGTTGAAGAAATCTCGTTGCTCTGTACCGGTATTGCTAAATTTGATGGCAGAGCTGAGGTAAAGTAAAATCTAGTGGCGCTATCTTCGGTGAGAATCACATCACAAGAGATGAAGATGTGTCAGGAATATACAATAATTTGCTGAACCAGACTAGCAAACCGAATCCCGATAGCTAATTTAGGAATCACTCCACATATGAACGTTACAGTCAATTACGGTGAAAACACATTGTTAGTGAAACCATACTATTTCCTTCAATTTCATTACCAACCCTTGAGTGGCTGTGATTGAGTCGATCTCGCCCGGTTAAGTGAACGAACTGACTCTACTATCTCTTTTTTATTTTCCTCTTACAATCTAAATAACTCAAACACTTAACACGGGGGAAAGATGGGCTGATAACGGGCAGACGCGGGCTTCAAATGGCTGTCAGGGGACCACCTAACCCTGGCTATTTATCTCCATTAATTATTAAACTCCAGGGAGTTAGGGAGTACAGGATGATTCAGTAGGAGATAATAGTATATCGCAATACAGGATAAGTGTTAATAGCCTCAGGTAAAGTCTGTGAAGACGACTTTGCTCACATTTACGTCTCTGTCATACACCACTTATCCGATGAAGTCAATCGGACTTTGCACACAAAAAATCAACAGTTTACATCTTGTCTATTGAAGCTTAGAATCTCTCTCATATTTCAAAAGAATTTGTTTCTCGATGTTTTTCTTTGATCGATGACAAAAATGGAACATTTTCTGAAGAATACAACACACATTTCAATGATGATTTCCATGGTATGCTGGTGTATGCAAATATTTTTGAAGTCTGACTGGGGGGGGGGGGAATTGTTGCAAGAAAGAAATAGTTGGGAGCTAGGGAACAATCATTTGAAAAATTTGCCACTTTTTTTGAGAATAGCTATTGAGTGTTTGCTCCGAAGTACGGAACAGCCCCTCAGTTGGCAAGAAGAGGTCCAACTTTTGAATGTTTTATACCGATTGATTTGAAACGGTTCAGGTGTTGGACCCAGCTGACGCGGCACTCAAGCCGCCTCGAGGGAACAATTTGTCTAAGGCATCTTCAGGTGTTTGAATTTATCACTCTCCTTTGTTCACCTGGTACCTGCTGTCCGTCCAACATCTGATTTATTGTTTTACTTTAACACCTTTACCTGTTCATTACCTTTTTTTTCCTTCTGTCGGCTGTGCCGTATCAACTCAAAAAAAAATTACACAAAGTGAAAGTTGGTAAAGTACTGCAGTCCTTAAAGCTTGTCAAGCAATATCTATGACATCATCATACTTTGTTGTCACATGATTACAATGTCATCATTATTTTAATGATATAGCAGCTTGCAGAATTTATCGCTAATTTACACAAAACAAACTTACATTATGGATAACTTTGGTGTTGTCTTTATGTCGTATATTAATTATAATGGACGATATGAAGTTGTAAAAAATGTGAAATCTTATCTTTATGTCAAAACTAGTTGCCATTAAAATATGGCTGGCCTGGAACTTCAATGGAGACAATCTGATTAAAAGCAACTGCACTGATGTAATTTAACATCCTTGGCAGTTCTCAAACTTTCACAAACATGTCAACAGCGCTGTCTGCTGAAGCGATAAATGATACCCCTCTTCCTCTCAGCGACAAAATGGGACTTGCACACATTAGACACATCTGCAACTATCTCCTAAACACTTGTTCCCACTCTTTTCAGTGGATTGACATTTATGCCACGGACTGTCACTACATTTATCATCTTGGCCCCCGCTCTCGGAACAAATTCCTTGAATGCTAGCCAGCACCTGGCAAGGGAGACTCCCTAAGGCTATCCACAAGTGATGCAGAGAATTAAAAAAATAAGCGCCAATGGCACTTGATCACAACTGGCACATTGTGAAACTACTCATAATTAATGAGGTACAATATGTGGCGTCATGCGGTGTCCCATCATACCATATATGAAGGGTGTAGCACTTGTGGTTACTGAGTTATGGACAAATATGTATATTTCAGGTAAATGTCACTGAGGTCATGTGACATTTGTCAAAAAAAATTGAATTGCTAAGTCATCCCATATACCAAAAATCAGACCTAGCTCTATTGGCTCGCTCAAAATTAGATATGCACATAATTAATGAGGTACAATATGTGGCGTCATAAGGTGTCCCATCATACCATATATGAAGGGTGTAGCACTTGTGGTTACTGAGTTATGGACAAATATGTATATTTGAGGTCAAAGGTCACCGAGGCCACGGGAGATTTGTCAAAATATTTTATATATCTGCGTGAACGGAGGGACATGACCCAATCTATAAGGCCCTGGACTTCATCCATGGGGACTAAAAACTGTGTCACTGAATCCTTTTTGCAATATGAATATGATGACAAACTAAATTTTTATTTTACTTGCCCTTATACATGGGATTCTATAGACAGCTGACTTATACATGGTAGTCTATGGTGGTGTAAACTAAAAAGTCCTCTAACATGGCCAAATCGACGTGCATCTGTATGGGGTAGGGTACTATCCTTGTGCAAAGTTTGAAAGAAATTGACCTGGGCATGTCTGAGATATCTGCGTGAACAGACGGACGGATGCACACACGGACGCAGGCACGCACACACGGACATGACCAAACCTATAAGTCCCCCCGGACGGTGTCCGTGGAGACTAATTAGACAGACCACGAAGTCAATGAGCAACATACAGCTGAAAGACTATTTTTCACATTGCGATTTTAAGCCCATTTTTATGAGAAAAGGAACATGTATATGTATATGGAGAAAACAGCAGAAGACATATTTGTAAATTGTTTGTTAAGTGACAATCATATATGCATCTCTTGAAATTTTGTGGTTATAAGGTATAACAGTAGTGTAAGAATAATGAGGTTAGAATAAGTTAGTAAAGCTAAGTTGACAGTAATTAAGATTACAAAATACTACAAAATTATACACTAAGCTGAGGAAATCTGAATGAAATAAATGTTGAAAAGTAGCAAAGTCATGGTAATCTTTGTCTAATACCTTGTGTAAGTTCATGAACTTTACATAAATCTTGCTATAGATTTGTTGCTAATGGGCAATAACTGTGTTTCAGATCATTTGAGAGCACTCCATCCATGACAGGTTTAAATTGTAATATACTTCTATTTAAAGGAGAGAAACATCTCAAATAATTTTTTCCCTGTAATTTCCTGTGAGAACACATGGACATGCGTAGGACTCTATGCTGGTGCTACCTTGCAACTTGTCATGGCATTGTATAACCTGTTCACCCCAATTTCCTGTAGACAGGTCCACACTCACTATTGATCACAATGGGTTTGGGCCATACCATGGTAGTAAAAGACTGTAACATGTGAGGTCATGGATACTTAATCTCTGGAATGTCAAAGTCTGTATATTGACTCAAGGATGTTACATAACAAATGCTTAGGGTCATCTCAAAAGTGAGAATCTAAACTATGAAATATGTTTTTTTTTATTGCTTTTGATACCCAAAAGAGCATAGAAATCTCTTATACTTTGAATCAGCCATCCTGCATATTTCTAACATTCATCAAAACCTCATTTCTGTTCCACAACTCATAAAACAGTCCACAATGCAGGATTGGTGTACATTCCAAAACTACATATATGAAAGACCCCTAAAATCAATTAGTTAAAAAGGGGGGTTAGAAATTTCCCAAAACTATATAACCTCCGCTCTGTTTGGCTCCATTTTTCCGAATTGGAACCTTGGAACCAGTCTATGTATCGGTACCAAATATCAACGCAGTCTGTTCAGCAGTTTTTGACTTTTTGTCGTTTACGGAAATGGACGACATCAAACACCGGTTGAAACCACCTCTATATCACAACTTCCAGTTGTGATAAAAACCCTGACAACGCTTCTCTTCGGATGGGATTTCATCTCCTCCATAAAAAACAACTCAGAGGGGTTCTCTTCAGAATGTGATCAAATTTCAAACAATTTAGACGCGAAAAATTACAGATTTTTTGATACTTTCATTTAATGTATCACATCACATGAGTTTGATCTTGGCCTGTTTCTTGTACTTGAAGGTAAAAAGTTGTATTCTGCAGACACAATGTTTTATCAAAAATTTGAACGGCACAATGAAAGAATTAGACAGTGTTGTTCTGTGGAAGGTCAGGACAAAAATTGTCGAAAAACACTTGGTCCCTTCTTTGCAAAACTTGAGTAAAACATTATGCACCTGAACAAAGCCGGGCCCAATTTTTATAATGAATACTATAAGGTTTTCTTAAGGGGCCTCTCAAGCTGTATAAAGCAACTTGACCCCCAGGATGATGGTAATTTACAAAATTGTCCAGCGTGGATCCAGTATCCTTCAGTCTGCCCACCATGAATATTAACTTTGAGATTGTTCTCAGTAATTCCATGGTGAGTTCTACCATTACTGTAATGATTTTGTAGTATGAAATAAAAGAGTACGTACATGTACATAAGTCTCTGAGTTGGCAGATTTGTCTTTTATTATACACTAGGATATACGAACAAGCACCATGCCTGGAAGCTGCCCAAAAGGGGATGCTTTTTACTTTGTGCATCAGACCGGCTACAGAACTCAATTCACAGAAACTTGTTTTGTCTTTTTTCCTTTCTTGTTTTCGTTTCATGATACTGTTTGTTTGCAGATGTTCAGTGCCACACAGACGTCTGGAAGCAAGAGGGGGGAACGGGTGTCATCAACTGCCACCCATTAATGGGCAACAGAACAATACAGCCAGCAGACTGCATCTGTCAAAGCCATTAAAGAAATCAAACAACACCCCCCCCCCACTCGTCATGTCCTTGTAAGGACACACCATAGTAATCATCTGCCCAAGCTGGACTTCCAACACATTCACTGCAGATCAGACCCCTCATTCATCCAACCAAAGAAAACTCCCAACCCGTTCTCCTGCCATTGTTCAGACGCTTTCGGTACAAACAATCTTAGGGCAACGTGAGAGGTTCTTTGTTGTCCCCCTTAAAAAAAAAACTTTGACAATAACACCAGGACAGAGAGAGGAGAGAGGGGGAAGCTAGACACAGATGGTAGATCTCTCTTATGTTTTTTCAAATACTGAAAAAAAAAGAAAGTCTTCGTTTTTGAGACAGTACTGACAAAAACGCTATTGTTGACTAATCTTTGCTTGAAAAGCATGACCCTAAGGATAGGCGTCTAGATTTATCTGTGAAAAGTAAAATGCCTAACTCATACATAAACGACCATCTGCCTGCTAGCATTCTAAACAGCACAGACATAGACTATAGCAGGAATGTGTCTGCAGGACAATGCCATAAAACTTTTCTAAAAGTTTTGGCAAGAAACAGAAATATTGCAAATGACAAGTACAGAGTTGGGGAAAAAATGGAAGATAACTGTTGTTTGGCATTGCGCCTTACTGTGATGGTTCATACAAATATCACTCGTCATACTTGGTTCTGCTTATCATAGTCCATTTTTACATTCTGTTTTGTTGAGGAATTTCGATAACATTTATGATGAAAGATACCGTTGTCCAACTTTGGCTGTTTACCATCTCATCACAACTTTTTTTCTTTCTTTCTCTCCCTCCTCAAATTTCTAGTCTCTCCTTTAGAAAGATCTCCCCACAGATGCAACAGTTTCAACCCCACAAACAAGAGAATGGAAAAGAAAAAAGAAAAAGGAAAAAGGATCGTAAGGAACATCTGCTTAATACCAGACCCCCTAATCTGTTAACGATAGTCTTCACTATTCATAGCCCTGCTATTGTATATGAACAAAAACTTTACAGCGGGACAAGCAGCTGCCGTTAACCGCATCGCTCCTCTCCTGGATCCCCCGACCTCTTTAATTATCTGATCACTACATCACTAAAATACAACAATAACTGAACTTAGCCAAAAACTTCACGTGTTGCAAGTTTACTGAAGTACACAAACTCGTATATCGACTCTCGGGGAGCATCTTTATCTGCCTGCCTTTGGCATTCCCTTTACATTTACCTGTCAGACTCTATCTTCCCCTCGTCAGTCACATCCGTGCAATATATGCAGCCTCTTTTTTGTTCCATTGTAATTATGCTTGATTAATGTGGATGGAGATGCTAAGTTATCTGCCGTGCTCTTTTTGCCGTGGAGATGACGCCCGTGTCATCACAGGGTTTTTCTCTACCTTAGTTACGACTGACTCACAAAACAGCATTTGATTGATGAATCTGACTAGCACTTTGATATTATCTCTCTCACTTTCAACAATGGCTCTTGAAAGAGATTTGGTGCAGATGGAGCTGAAATAATATGTGATTTATTGTGTGTGGCATATGATGTATTTATCACTGATTTTATCAATATTTTAGGAAAATCACTAATTTTGTCTATTACTTAGTCATTAATAATGAGAAATAACAGACATGCTAATGTAACAAAGACCCAAATATCATGAAATTTGTCTGCTGACAGAAACCAAGAATGTACTTGTTCAAATAGACCCCTTGGCATCAGAACTTACTTCAACACCATTTATTTGATTATTATACAGAAAAGGGCAAGTAAATACACAGTGACATCAAAAAAAGGTGACAACATGAATCTAATTTAATGTTGCAATTTTTGTAACAAATTTAGCAAACTGGCATCATTGTTGCAATTTTTGCAACATGTTGATTACACAACTGGCATCATTGTTGCAATTTTTGTAACAAATTTAGCAAACTGGCATCATTGTTGCAATTTTTGCAACATGTTGATTACACAACTGGCATCATTGTTGCAATTTCTGGTACATGTTGAGCAAAGTTACATTGTTGTAATTTCTGCAACATGTTGATTAAACAACTGGCATCATTGTTGCAATTTCTGGTACATATTGAGCAAAGTTACATTGTTGTAATTTCTGCAACATGTTGATTAAACAACTGGCATCATTGTTGCAATTTCTGGTACATGTTGAGCAAAGTGACATCATTGTTGCATTTTCTGCAGTATGTTGAGCACACTGGCATCATATTGTTGCCAAAATATTATCATCAATGTTCCAATTTCTCCAACATGTTGAGCAAAATAAAATTGAAGCAACAATCCAATCAACTTAGGCTGGAGTGAAATTAAACAAAAATTTAAATTTAGATGTTTTTTTAGTCAATTTGAATTATCAGCCTATGCTCTGTGTAAGGGTGCACAGTGCACTTGTGAAAAGCGATACTTTGATTGTCAGTCAGAACATGTCTTTCTTTTCTAATACGTAAATCGCATAGATTTTCTCCGTGACTGTCTTCGGGATTCTGTCTGTGAGGAAGAGGTTAAGAGTCAGCTAACATGTCATTCAAGTGTACATTTAATATCAACGCACAAACCAAAATTTGAAATACAGGAAATTGGTTTAAGATAGAAACTCTATTTCTAAGAGCGGGGGATTTTAGCAGCGCAAGTCGCGATGTGCACTCATGTGTTGTGGTGATGTTCATTTGTGCCGAATAACTTTGTCACAATGAAAGCAAACCAGTGCTGTTCTTTTTTGTGTCTTTATTGTGCCACCATTTTCACCAAGTTGAACTCTTCGTGGCTCTCAGCACCCCATACTGGGGCTCACTCTCACGGTACAAACGTTTGCACAAAGGAACGAAAATAAACCCAAATTTGGTGCTCCCCGAGTCCCTGTCGTACTCATACATTTTCATTATTTTTCTATTATTTTTGATTTCAAAAATCTTCGCATGCAAAATCCTATTCATATAATGCTCATTTGCAGGTAATAAATGAACAATAGGGACATTATTCATATTACTATCTGTTTGGAGTCGGAGTATTAGTAGAGATGACCCTTAACCCTCCTCAAAAGAATTATTTCAAAATCAGGGCTATGGAATTAATCTCATGTTTAGCAATGCCAATAATAGCCATAAAATAGGAGAAAAAAAATGTTCGTTTTCCTCTTTATTCATGACATTCTTCCCTAAAGTAAGAACACCTACATGCGATACATGCTGCAACTGACACAAATATTTGTTAAAAAAGTTGTCAATTCTTTAAATTTGGAGTAAATTTTCACAGTGACTGGAGTCATTGATGAAATGCTACAACATCCATCATTGGTGATTTGCCTGCCGGCAATAACAGTACCATGTCATTATGACTATAATTCAAAGATTTTGATCAATTCTCCTGTTTCACCCCTGTGCAATTTTCACTCATAATAGTCAATCCATTCTGCAGTTTACAACTAGTTGGTAGCCGTTTCAGTGAAATTTGTCAAAATTAAATTTCCATCTTACATGTAAACGGTAAATGTTGATCTGGTAGATTTTCAAGCAATAATTATTAAATTTCTACTTTCTGACACAAGTTTAGCTACAGTTTTTCTGATTTTAACAACTGTTTGCAGATTTCACGCTTTAAAGAGACCATTTCCAGACAAAATTCAATACTCCATTTTTTCCGCAATAGAAAGAACTCGAAGAATCAAAAGCTGCCCGTAACAAAACATCACATAAATCTCCTCCAAAACAATTCACTCAAACACTTGAACAAATCCAGATGCTCAGTGCACCTCTCATCCTTGTCTGTAAACTTCTGACTTGCAAATTAAAACATCTCAAAGATTAAGTCATCTCATGCTTTCTATTTCCTCTACACAGATACTTCCTTTTATCAAAGGCTTTTTGGAGAGTCAAATCTGTAGAGCAATCAGTCTTCCGATGTAGAATGGGGAGTCTTGAGAGATACTCGGCAGTCACCTGGGAAATCTCCCAGACTAGATTAATGCCCAATCATCAGCTCTCGTTTTGTATCGACTCAAAACACAACTCTTCAATGTAACCTCAAAAAAAAAATCTCAAAGTTCGGCTTTCCATCTTCTCGAAATCTTTCTCCAGGATGTAATATTTTTTGAAAAGCACGGTGAAACTTAGTAGGCCTGAAGTTGTTTGCCAATGTGCATGTTGTCTTCAAGCACTGTCTATACTGCATTTGTGCACTACCAATACAAAAGCGTAATTCAATGTTACGTTACAATCTATGTTATAAAAAAATGACCTTATAACCAAAACTTTCAGAATTTTCCAACAACAGACCCTTTTTTTCATTTTTTTATCTAAAATCTGCCATTAGGGAAGATAGTATGTATGATTCAAAAAACATCAAAGTTTTTGATTACATCGATTGACAACTATGGATTTTGTGATAGTTAAACATAGTATTATGCAAATAAATAAACTTAAAATTACAAAAAAAATTCTTAACTTTGATAAGCTCCTCATTTTCTATTGAAAGCTTTTGATTTCTATGTGATTTGCTATTTTTTTCACACCTTTACTTTAAATGAATGGCAAATACAATTAGAAGAGCAAACAACACACAAACAAACGAACAAGAGCAAGACCATTGCTGCTACGTTGTTCCTTCCTCTAACCTTATCGAAAGACCTTGTGAGTGAACTTGCTGCCACAAAAATATGCATTGCTGCATGAAAAAATTCAATCAACAGTTTTGGTTTGCAAGTGCACGAGTTGGTGATGGTCTCCACTGGTGGAACATTCATTTTAAAAATATAAAAAAGTGTTTATTAAGCTGACAACTTGATAACACATCAAAAACTAGGCGGGCATTTGTGCAGGAATGTCAGATAATGTGGTGTTCCTTTTTGCAGAGTTTGAAAAGAAATATGGGCGGGTATACTGGATCATAGACCCTCATGAAGGGTCTATGATTGGGGTAATGGTCTCTGGACATGGAAAGAACACTCCAACACATTGGTCGCTAGGCTGCTACATTGGATGATACACGTATGTAAATAAACAGACATGTCACACGTGGAAGAAATGGTGTCCGAATTATAACTTTGAATGAATGCATGCATCGATTGAGAAACAATATTCAGTCCAACAGGTTCTAATAAGCTCTTCAAAGGGACAACAAGATCTCATTGAACTTTACATCGCACAGACTGCTCTAACAGACAAATATTCACTCCACTGAAGTTCTGCACTGCTAACTCTTCCTCCACAGAACACGCCGCAACACATCAGTCACAGGCGGTCACCATGGTGACAAGAAATCAGACTACAATAGTTCATCCCCGGCACTATCTCCTGTTTTCCTTTTTCCCTTTTTGTGCACTCTTTATTTCAGCTGAATTGCTTCCTGCATGCCGCTCTGTCCCACTTCCCTGACATTCCATTTGAGTCCACAAGACAGCAAAAGTGGGCGTTTGGACAGATGTTTCCGCAGCGTCATTTCTTTTCACTTTCCTGTTATCTTGCTATTAGTTTTAATACACTCCCCCCATCCATTTTTAGTTAGTCATTTGGCCGTCTTTTTATGACTCTTAAACTGCTAAATAATGGAGACAGAAGAAGGATCATTAAAAATTGAGGGATTTTATTGATTACGATATCATATTTTAGCTTTTTAAAGTGGACACTGATGTTCTGAGAGGAAAAGCTGACGGGACACTGTGTCAGAATTGGAAGCTGTTCGTCTGGTTTTTTTTTATCATGACAATTAGACCCTGTAACTTATCAACAATGAAGCAAGGACCCTCTAACACCCTGGTATTGTATTTGTGTACAAGCTTGCACACCCATGCCAAAATATGCTGGTCTTGCTATCATAAGAAAATGATACATGTTGACTTCTCTGCCAAACGAAATTATAGTAAAGCTAAGCATGTGTACAGGAGGCCGGCATTCTTTCAGTCATGACAGAGTCCTCCATCCACTGGCCTGTTCAGAACACAATTCACAAGACTTGCAGAATTTTAAAAATACTAGCATAAAATTGGGAAATATCGTTTGTTGATATACTTCACTTTTGAGCTACAGAAGACTATGAGGGAAAAGTTCTGAAGTAAAAAAAATATTTCAAAAACATTTCAATAAAAATCATTTTTGGTGAAATTTTGCTGGACTTTCATCATCACACTAAGCTATGGTATAAATTGATCAATTGATGCAATTTGAGAACAAATAGAAAATTACTGGGGGAAAAATAACATGCAAAAAAGTTTTGGCTGAAAATCCTGACTAGCAGACGTACGCGATTACTGGACACTGCAAAAAATTGCACATTAGGCTCAAAACAAATGACTATGGATTCAAACTTGACACCTCAAGTAATTTCCCTAAAGGCTCAATCAATTCAAGGAGATTTACACAATTACATGAATTTTCAATTAAATGATGTTTGACTCTAATGATTGTGTTCATTTACAGGTCATAAATATTTCAAAATAACTACCGGCACTGTAGCTTATTTTCTTGTCTCATATTTTTTTCCAAGAAAATAATTTTCTTTGGATGTCCATTAAACATGTACGGGTTATTCTTAATAGCAATCGCTATTAATAAATAATCATGATTTAAACTCCATAAAAAGTAATCTATCTCACATTGCTTTTTAACAAAACTCAGAACACACTGAGGAAGACAATTGTGAAAAGAATGAAACGTCAATACTTCAAAGCAAACATCCAGTATTTTGCGACTTTGGTGATAGTTTATGACACTGAAGTAAAACTTTCATGAAAGTACATGCTCTGTCATCTTGAGACACAAAACCTTGTATCTTTTCACCATTTTCCATTTTCTTTGTATTTCACTCCTGACACGCTCATCCCCTCTCACGAGATTCTCGACTTGCGAAATCTATCCGCATTACTTCAACAGTAATCACAACACCACCATTACTATTTTTATCACCCACGGGGGGTTAACTGTTTCGTAAAATTAATTTTTCACTTTAATCCCATCTCGCGAGTTAGCATTACTGTTCACGGCGATGTTAAAGATAAGTGATAATAACAGCCGCGACATATACTGCCTCATAAACATGATAACTCTCTCTTGTAGGTAAGCATTTAAATTCCTTGATAACACTGAGAGACAAACCTTATTTTACGCGATTACGATTCCGGGCAAGTCAATGAAATGAAACTCGCTTCTCAGGGGCTTACAAATCTTTAAATAATGGGATTAGTCATTTTACCACGGAAGTTTAAGCCCTGAAAAAACAAGGGCTTCTATCAGAAACAGTGAAGCCATAAAATTACATCAAAATGTCCACAACCGGCCATGCGGATAAAATACAGCTATCAGAAGAATCAACGCAGTGTAACTACAGTGTAGCTTTTGTCATGAAACATCAAATTGCTCACACGATCCTTTCAGTGACAAAGATTATGAAATCCTGAGGAAAAGCAATATTTCCACAATAAGAATTAAAGCAACTATTAGAATTTAATTGTTAACTTACAAGAAATGCAAAACTTTAAGCTCTGCACAAACAAGGATAAAAAAAACAAGACAAAGCAAAAAAGTAAAAAGAGGAAAGGAATTAAAAAATTGTAAAGAACAAGACTTGAGCTGAAGGAATGTAGGAATTTTTTCATCCTTGTTTTTTGCCGCAATTTTTTAAATCCTAGGCTTCAGTCTTCCAACATACCATCGAGCAAACTCTCAAGATGAGTTTTACAAATTGCATCAATCTTCGACAAACTGGGCAGCAGTTGAATTTTCTACAGCAGCTTAGGGGTGCCCCAAACTCCTTTTTATGCACAACAGGTGTTGAGAGCGCAGCAAACAGATTGACCATTTGGGTGAACATATATCTTTGATGCTATAAAAATTGAGTTAAGTTCCATTAAAGTTGGCCCCGATGTGATTCTCTGACAATATATAAAAGTGATGTGAAAAGAATACTTTCTGTCAGATGTGACTTGGCGTTAATAACTACATCTTCACGGATTTCAAATGGCGTAGACAAAGGGGACCTGTACCGCGGCTTCACAGAGTGAAGCTCGAAGCAATGCTAGAGACTCATAGCACAAGGAAATAAAAGAGAACCGTACCACACATCAGATTTCTGAACCACTTGAATGAGTCCTCATATTTCAAGTTCACTGCCAAAGTAAAATATTATGTGAACAATTTTTAACGTTTTTTCCCAGTGTGCTTCATGAAACTTTACTTTTTCTGTATTTTTTGACAAAAACTTCCGTTTTATATATTATTTTCTTAAAAGTTTGGATGAAAATTTATTATTTAAATTAAATATTGATTTGAAAGTGCTGACTGTGTGCCATTATATTTTTGAAACAAAATTTGAATAAATGTACCCTTTTTCATCACTTTAAAAAGACATCATCATTTCTCTGTGTTCTTACTTCTCTGAATTGCCTGCTTCATCTGTGATCCCCTCATGGACTAGTCCACTTTGGATACAGGTGAATCATTTTACACTACACATTGAAAGACAGCTCACAGTCGTCAAATGAAACTGATGGGCAACAATGGAGATCATTAAAGTTCTATCCATTTCTTGATAGACGTGGCACTGACCATTGTACCCAAAAATCACGTATTCATGAATTTAATTCTTGAAATGCATTTGGCATGCTAAAGGGAACCTCAGTGTGATAAGAGAAAAAGCATTTAAGGCGCTTGTGAGCTATACAAAATGTAAAAAACTGGATATAATAGACAAGTTGATTTTGAAAAAAAAAACTTTAAAAGTGTTTCAAATATGAGCATTGGTACTCTTAAAAAGGATACACTGTTTCTGATTGGATTACTGATGGTAGTAATTGTTACTATATGTAACAAAGTGCAACAAATATGTTTCTTTTTTACATTCGCCCAATAGGCTTTTTTTTTGATGTCTTCAAGCTCATTAGGAGAGAAATGGGAGGAGACCGCTCGACTTTGCAAAGACGTTTGTCCTGGTGCCGAATAATAGCGTTCTCTTTAAGGTCGATCGGTCTTTGTGCGCGACTCAATTGCAACGTGTTGTTAAATACCCTTTAAAGGACAGGTGTACAACCACAAGAATGGCGATCATCTATGCGAATAGATTACATCTCGTTCAAATTATACAAAATCAGAAGATATAGCTGTTTCATCCCTTTCTTTTTTTTAATTTTTTTGGCTCAACTGAGAGAACCCTTCCTACGACTTGTTTTACACGACATCAAATAATGCAAAATATTTTAATTTCTGCTGCAGGCCACAATTGATCATAACAAAGTAGGGTATTTCAATCGTCTCCATGGCGATTGTCTCTTTTCTGTCGATAATTCCTTGACGCGTAAGGAGATACACACACACTTAGGGATAAAAACGTTTATTTAATTGAACTTAAATTCAGTTATTCGCAATGTGCCTGCAGGCTGTAACTCTAAAACTGTTGACAAAATCCTTTTCTTTAACTTTACACTTTCAGAGAGGACTATGGTGCCAGAAATTCTCCTCTCAAGAGCTTTGAAAGCAAGCTTAATTTTCACTTGTAACCCCAGCAGGACAATCAAAAGATACAACCGACTAGTCAGGCTGGATTCCCTATACAAGTCCTGATTCACGTCTCTTTAAAATTCTCTTGGAAATGCTGCTTTCGTATTCAAATAATTAGCTGTGACTTTCATTAAAAACCGTTCCATCGCCAGTTGCAGAATGACGTATTTTCTCCGTCTCCAAGGAACGATTTTGTGTCGTTAATCGAGAATTCCTGTACCACCTACTCTAAGCCGTGATGGGTCTCCAGTGACCGATAGTCTTTCATTTTGCTGTATTAGGAGCCTCGTGCTGCAGCTCCTAATGTTCAATAATGTCTTTTAATTTTACTAAAAGTTGCATTAATTCTTTCTTTGGTCTTCTGCTTTGGTCTTGTGGCCAAACTCTTACAACACAATAATTCCATTCCCTGGGAAGATGCCTACATATAGCCCACATAATCTTTTCTATTTTAGTGGGCTTCAATCTTGTGTGACAGATACTTGGCAAGCACCAGAATTAAATGCATTATTTCTGAAGCATGTGTCGAAATAAAATGTCTAAGCCGTTTGTATACTGACAGACAGATACCGTTCAGCACATAACACTCTTACACGTACTCTAACATTCATTTTTTTCATCAATTATTATAAAAACTTCGCTGTCATTGAAAATGTGATTCAGATTCTTAAAAAAAGTTCAGAAAAAGTCATGATCGAGATGTTCTGGTGGAACACTCTACATAAAACCTGTTGATTACTAGATCAGCAAGGAATGTCAAAATACATTTTATTTATGAGTTGTGGGGGAAGGGGGTGTCAAAATTACCATTTTATGATCTATTCACGAAACCTGTCAGTAGCTGATTGGTTAATGTGGTAATATGATGATGTAAGCTTCCTTTAGAAATCTTCTGTAATCCCTAATTCTTTATCAGAGCACAGATCCAACAGGTAGAAATCAAAATTTTGGTAAACAACAAAAATTGTTCAAACTTCTGCTCACTTTTTCCTGTTATAGTCCATGGGCCCATATGGTTCAAAGTAAAACTACTTTCAAGTGAATAAAAGACGGCTGAAAATTAAAAAAGTGTAAAAGAAAAATATTTTCTGTTTGTCAAAGTAACTATTATAAGCTATATTTCCCACTACTGATCAGTGATATTGCTGACCATGTCACAGAAGTAATTTTCAGTCATAATACTGTTGCACAGGGGAGTGTTAATTTTGCTGCTATATTTTGAGCAGGCCTGTCTACAGTAGTACACTGTGTTAATTTGTAATTGTTTTCCCAGAATGTTTTGTTAAAATTTCATGAAATGCTACAAGCAAGGTACAATAATTGACCCAAGTAGCGATCAACCTGACCTGGCGTGCACGTGATGGCAGTCACAACACCGCGTCTGAACTGTAACAATCACGCCATAAATCAAAGGGCGCCTGTCAACAATAAGTCATCTTGGCCAACGATAACAAAGTGAAGACGACCAAACAACTGGGGTAACCCAACAAAGTTAACCACCGCGCAGCAGATACAGGTGTAAACCACACTAAGATATGAATTATTGATGACAAAAAAATGAAGTTAGAAAGTCCCCCGGCTTTAAACATAATTTTGGACGTCACAGTTACAGGTTTTGAGTTGCTTACATGCGTGTCTTGTTGAAATTTTGGCACATTAATTTTTGGTTTCTAACCATATCAATGATCATCGTGGTCTGAGTCGAGATATACGTGCTTCGACTGCACAGCAATAGAAGTGCAGCTCATTGTCTGGCTTTACTATACAGTACGACCACCATAAAACTTATCTGATTACGGTTGAAAGGCATGACAATGGTGGTTGACGGGAGATTAACAGAATATGCTGTCTCATACTATTGGGTGACTCAAAACACTTAGGCAGTAATTCAACGATTCAGACACCACCCAGGACTGAATCGTTGTAGGTCTAAGGAATGCTGGCGAAAATTTCAACAAAGCGAAGACGCTCAGCAACAATGAAAATCTGAAAATAACAGAGAAAAAGTAACGACTCACTCTATATATCCTTCAAGTAAAATCCTTTGCCTTTGTGCAAACTCCACGGCTAGTCCATCGAGGTTGTTGTCATGGCCGTTTGTACTACTCCTCTGATGCACACACTACACACACATGCACGCAGAGTTTACACTATGAGGAAACGGCCGCCCAATTTACACACGTATGTGTAATGTTCTTTTATTAAGACCCAAAACTAAAGCAAACACACCGTTTCTTTTTAGCCTGCGATGAATAAATCATACCACTACATTTATACTGCGATCACCACAGAGTCCATGGCTACTCAAATACAACAACAATGATCGGTGTTTACGGACTGACAAGTGTGATGAATTTCGCAAATTATCAATAATTTAATCTGAAAAGTGGACAAACATGACAGACACAAGACAGACATTTGGAAGTTGAAGAAAATAAAAATTTTGTTGACTTAGAAATTAGTTCCCGCCTTCTTCAAGCAGGTGATGTATTTATTAACTTTTGAAGATAAATTTACCCACAAGTCAAATACCAGCATGTTGGTGGTGTCTCCCTGGGAAAACATCGAAATGTCAAAACTTAATCTATTTTCCAACTGTTTACAAAAAAGGCAACATATGCACTCATCAAAGTAGGATAAACGTTGTCATTTTTTTAAACATATAAAAACATATAAAAATAACTCTACGCTAAAAAAGAGAAAATTGAGAAGTAAAATCTTGCTGTTTTATATCTGCTAATGCATAATGTGTGATATGACCGTGAAGATAAGATCATCATATCTGTCAGCTACTTTTCAGTGAGAACAGAAATCTGATAATGCCAGTGTGAAAAGAAGACCCAATGACTGGAACAGAGAGAGAGAGAGACGGAGAAAGGGAGAGAAAAACTGGCAATACTAAGGTGATTTCATGCCTAAAATCAATAAAATTGTCAATTTTGCAAGGATAGCCTCTCTCCGTCATTTGCAAGGAGAGACAAAAACAAAAAAAAACCAAACGTGGTGGTATAGGTTGACGTTAACATCAAAATATTGGTAACATACTCAAAACATTACTGGAGCAGACTTGCCTGTCGGTTTTGTCAATACAGCAGGGTCATCATCTTACAAGGATGTTTCACAGCCTTGTTGTGGAGAAACCGGAAATGACAAAACTTTACTCAAATTCTTTGCAGTGGATGTCACTCTTCAGAAAGTGAAAATAAAATGCTTGGTAGTTGATAAAATATCTCAGATGTTTTCTCTCTAACCTATCATACTGTATTTTTTCTCTTACCTTGCCTTGGAAAGATAAAAAATTCTTACAAAACGTATTGTAAATCCATGCTCTGGCCTTCTCCATAGTGATAAACAGACGAGCCTTCTTCAGTCTTAACACTAATTAAACTCTTTCTAATCTTCTGACGTCAAACATTAAATTTCCATTAAAAGATGACAGGCACCATTATCAGGAGTTTGTTTTCAAGGTTATCCAAACTGATTGATTCATTAATTAATTAACTGTTCCATTAATTAAGTAATTAATTCACAGTGTGATTTACAAGCCTGATCAGTATCCGAGGGCCCGGGGCGCTTCAGAAAAAAAAAAAAAATTACGGAAGAAACAAGATTACATCCTGATTATGTCAATGAACATCACTGGAGAGTCCATCTACCTATCACTTGGTTTAACTAGTACATTAGCCTTTCTTCATTGTATCTGATAATCACGGCCAAGAGTCGGGGTATTTGGAAAGGGGTTACAAAACCCCTGACAGAATGCCCGGCGTTGTTCACTGAGATTCTAAACAGGGATTTCCACAAAAGCCTATTAGTGAATTACAACCAAAGCTTGTATTTTCCTCCTCTATCTTGGTCGCTAATGTCCTAAAAAAAAACACTTGCAAATCTTTCTTTTCAATCAACTGTTAACCAGATCAGCATGTAGCAGGATTTTCTAGGTGGATTTTTTTTTCCTTCTCTCATTTTTTCCTACTGAAGACTTCATTATTGGTGAATTAATGCAGTCAGACTGCAATGTTTTTATATTCTGAGATCATCTTCTCCGTGCTAATGCCGCTGTGGTACTGTAATTAACAAAATAAATCCCTTCTTTGCCACCTTGAAGTCATGCTTTGTAAAAAGATAGCATCTATTATGCCAAATGCAAGAACAAAGTCCCGTGTTCTGGCGTGGAGGAGACGGGAAGGAAGACACCACTATCAGCGACGCGAAACTTGACTCAAGATGCCCCGATGAGCGATCCCAACACCCTTTGGTAAAAAGCTACAAACTGGCAGATGATTTAAACACACAAAGTTCTACACAATGATATGCATCAGTGATTGCTGTGTGACAATTCCGTTTTACAAATGCATTCAGATTTTCAATTCACCACTCTGTAACCACACAAACCCCAACTAATGTTCATACTGACACCACAAATTGCACACTTCTGAACCAATTGGGGCCGGCACTCATGAGACACCGGCAAAAAAGACAAGCGAAATTTTCAACACTTTTCCACAAAATTTTGTAGAATTAATGTAAATAAACAGAGAAAAAATACAATTAAAGAATTTTGATTGCTATTTGCTACCAAATCTTGTAACTATTCTCATGTTTTGCACAGCTGATGGTAAAAGCAAATTTTTCGAGTACAAACTATGAAAAAAATCATGGGGAAAAAAAAACGAAAAAAGCCCACAGAAAAAAAGTTGGACAGTTTGAAAGGAAAGACATACCTTGAAGGTACAAAATAGCTCGGCTGTCTGTACACTAAAAGCGCGGACACAGTACTTGAATCAGATACAAGCTGGAGACATCTGGTTAGCAAAGTGTATAGACAGAGGATGGAGTTGTATATAATTCATGCCGAGTAGGATAGGAGAGAACTGCTGGCATGACCTTAGTTCGGGTCTCTTAACGTAACATCTGCCCCGTGACAATGCTACTCACTCCATGATCATTCTTATTCAAAACAAATGACTACGCTTGGCTCATCAGCCAACTCATTGAAATACGTTGTCAATTAAGTCCGCCAGCAGGCTTTAGTATAATGCTATCCCCAAGAAAGAGAGGGGGGGATACAGACTCGCACTCACACACACACAAAAAAAATACAAAAAAAAAGTGTATTGTCTGGCAGAATTGCCCCTTGAAGATTAACACGGCTGACGGGTTTCACTCCAGGTGACACGGCAACAACATCAATGATGTGAATCGTTATGACAATTACTAATCAATAAATAATCGGCCTATATCCCCAGACATGCACGAGGGGGCCATGACTTGCGAGGGTGTAAATCCCCCATCCGATTAACAAACCCTTCTACACCATACCAACTTATGCGGTGACATCAAAGAAACGCTGTGATTACAAAGATTACTGTTCTTAAGACTTCTACCCCAAATTTTACACTGTGGGTGCTTCCATTATTTCCAGAGGGGGGTATTAAATACCGGGGGATTGTAAACCTTTGAGATTTCTGGTTTTCTGCTCCCTTCACTCAAAGGTCTGAGTTGTTTACGCTCTGAGCTATGTTGTCATTGCTTGAGTCCTGGTTCTCCCATAGTACAAATCTATGTCGGCAAGGGACGCATTCCTTTGGGTGACAGATAGCCCCCCCTTGCAATACCGTGGTATGGCCTGAGGAGCTTTGGGCAGATCTGGAGACCAGCGAGTGTTTAACTAATTCAAGCAATGACACATAAAGTTTGGGCTCTTCCCAATGGTCCACTTCGAATCAAGGATTTCGACAAATTGTCGTTCAACCGTGAAAGCGTGTTTTAATTCCCCAGAACCATGGCAACATGTGAACAAGGCAAGCCATCAGGCTAAAAAAAAGCCTAAAACAACGCAAAGTCAGTCTAACTTCATACACAAACTAACTGACTGTAATTACATTTGAATGAGACTATGGGTCATGAAAAATACTTAAAAAGAAAGAAAGCCCTATAAACCTACCTCAATGTATCCACCCTCGGAAAGTGAAAAAGTTCAAATTCTCATTCTTGTAACATTTCCCCTACCTTTTAACCACAGGGTTAGGGGGCCCTATTTTATCTTTTGGTTCCAGATCAAATTAGACCCATCTCTTATATCTGCTACTTCTATATGGCCACTGGAGTGTGAAAACTTTTCCTCAAAAAAAAGAAAAGTTGACAAAAAATGCCTCTAATGGACCATTTCAAGACTGGAATTTCCACGTCTGACCACAAATAAAAGGAAACAAAGAATTCTCTGACGATGAAATCGGTTGAAAAAGGTGGAAGGGTCCCATTATAAATTAAGTGTGCAATTTTCCAAAGCAACTTGCGATGACGTTAAATTTTGACAAGTCAAATGGTTGAATCTTCCTGTCACCATTATGCGGTAACTGTCTACAGTCTTTTGGCTGGATATTATTACTCTTTCTAACTTCTCGTTCTGCTGTTTGTCAAAGGCTGAACAGGCAATGGAACTGACAGCACAGATAATGCTCTGCCGGGAGATTTTTTCGCCCGTCTCACGGCTGATGCCCGGAATGCGGAAACAATGGCCTGGTTGCTACGGTTGCATGGGCTTGCACCACACCCAGAATGCAATTGGTAACTGACCTGTAACTTCCGACGAAGTGTAAATAAGAAATCTTCCGGCAAGGATGGTAGCATAGCTTTGTCAGTGTTCAGTTTAAATTTGTCCCAAATATGCATTATAGACATGTTTCCTATAAAGTTGGGAAAACAAATTAAAATTCCCTCCCAAACTTTCTGGTTGGCTTCTCATTGACAGTGGCTAGTCATAATCCTCCACCAATAAAAACAAAATATCTAAATATGAAAATCACTGAAAGGAAAGTTTTACATGTTTGCTTATATTTTGTCAGGGGGAAACTGTGCATTCTTTTCTACTTCTCTAACAATCACAAATAAAAATCTCTTGTAACCACAACTTTTTTTCCACTATTGGCAGCCATTCTCTGCATTGACTCCTTGGTAGAAAGTTACATCTTTAATTTAGAAAAAAAATCAAGACGTTGAAAACTATATTCTTTACATCTTTCATTTCAAAATTAAACTTCTCAAACTGTTGATCAGTTCAAATGGGAGGATTTTGAGAATTGAGATATCTAAGCCATGAGGTGCATTCTGCCTAATGCGTGTAATATACTCAAATTTTACAGTGTTGATAATTATTGTATTTTTGAGCTTTACTACACATTCAGTTTTTTATCAATTATAATTATTTGTATAAAAACTGAAATCAATCATCAAGTCATTAATTGTAAATAGAAAACAGCATAAACATATTCAATAATTACTGCAATGGGGAATAATTTTCCCCATTTTTAAAAATCTTTTATCTTTACCGTCAAACAACTGCTTTGATTAAAAAAAAAATCATTTGTTTTTCAAGCAAAAATTTCTTTACAAAATGTTAATGGTCAACAGACAGAAAAGAAAGATACATTGTGTCTTTAATAATATGAAGTTTTACAACTTTTGTTGTCAAGGAACATGAAAACTTGGCCACAACCCAATCATTGTTTGATAAAGCTATCTTTAATGCTGAAGTGAACACATTTAATCTGTGAAAGTTGAAATATTTCAATCCTAGGTTATATTATTATCACTCCATAAAAATCACACTGATTCCATCGTTTTGTTTTGAATACGGCGGCCACTTTGTCAGCTTTTTGAGATGAATATTTATGGAGTTAATCAATCCACTGAATTCAGTTTTTTAAAATTTTTTAGTGTTTTGAACAACAGATGTTACAGTGCAAACAATCAGCTTAGGGATGACATTCCCTATAAATCAATCCCTAACAGTAACATTCCTTGCAATGCAGTAGTGTAGTCTCCCTGGTGTGTCTACTTTGAAAACAAAAATTACCTTGTAATTCAGTCAGGGAGAAAATCACAACATGCCCTGTAGTCGTAGTTAAAGGGCATGTGGAGATGAGAAACGACAAACATACCAATTCAAATTTTGGCATGTGGAGATAAGAAATAGTGAACACACAACATCTACTTTCAAGAGTTCTGATATATATACTTCAGATCATAGACCCTCCAAGAGGGTCTATGATCAATATACATGTATGAAATGTTATGACAATGACGAGCACACAAACACTCGATATAGAAAAAACTATTTAACCTGCTTTAATGATGATTTATGACTTCTAAAACAAATATGTTAAAAATAACCTGAAATACACCTACACACTGACAACATTTTCATAACATCATTTTCATAACGCTTTTTTTGGCTCCAATATCAACAATGTAGAGCTTACTAGAAATGGATTTGTTTGTTATTGGTCATTTGGCACCTAGTGTCTTCATCTCATACACTAATAAATCTTTTTACTTCACATTTTCGCAATACTAAATAATAAGTATATATTTTATATCATATCAGCATGTCAATCTTGCAAAATGCATCATTCTGATTGGACGAGAGTTCACGTTGGTCATGGTTAAAAAACTGTTTTACCATACATATTTTTTCTTTCGGTCGAAAACTCCGGTTTTGTGAATAAGGCAGGAAAACTTCCATACTTGATTTTTAGTTTGCCAGTATACTTCTGTATTTTGTTTGAGCTGTAATAAAACTATTCATATTGTACTTTTGAGATCAGAACAGCTCATCAGAACAGCTTTTTCGGTCATCCTTTCATTCAAAATCCTGTTTTGTAAAATAATCGATGAAAACTTCAATATTTGGTTTTTATATTCGCTAGTACTTCTGTATTTTGTTTGAGCTGTGATAAAACTATTCATTTTGTATTTTTGAAATCAGACCAGCTTTTCCAGTCATCCTTTCATTTAATTTTTGAACTCTACAGTAGAGCATGATTATTTTACAAAATTTTCTTTGAAAATACTAGCAATTTCATATTATACACACTCCACATTTTCTTTTATAAATTATTCTAATCAAAGTAGGACAAGTCAAGCTTTATTTGTCATGCCTTATCTGCAGTGTACAAACAAGGCTTCTGTACTGTGCATGGGAAGCTACATAATGTATTCACTCACATTACAGTTTCTGAACGAGATGCGCACGCTCGCCGTGGCATTACAACGGTAGTGACATTCAAAGTACGGCCCCTCACTTGGCATCAGTCGATAATGTCAGCTCCCAGGAGGATCTCTAGATAAAGTGATATTTGAAAACTAGCAGACAATACGTCCCCATCTCGGAATGTTTATTGATTGCGGCAATCATTCACTGGAGCCCTTCAAACTAATAAAACTTAACGGAATCACTCTCGGAGTCTGCATGCCCGATGACAATAGACAATAAAAAATAATTAAGTTAGTTTTGCTATGTCAGTGCCCCTGGAGATGAGAGGTCTTTCATCGCAGATTCGTTCTGGCGCTAATACGTTTGATTCTGCAGAACTGGGACCTTTCACTTTGTGAAGGTACATAAATCCTACTGGTGCCATACCTGGCTTGTTTTCTTACATCATGGTTTGTGATGAAAATAATACATGTGTATTGCTGTTTGGCTACTACTGAGTAATGTTTTATTTCCTTTTTGCCAAAGAATAAATTCAATCATAAAAGATGTTGAAAGTCACGATAATTATTACATTTATGCCCCAACCTTTGATTTTCTTGGTATTGGAGGAGGGTGGGACTGTAAGTGGAAACTGTAATTACACTGAAGAGAAACAGTTATACAAGTTAGTTTACTTTTCATATTAGAGCAGTTTATTTTTTGCTCTCTCTTCTCATCCTCTTCCTGTGGTCCCTTATAGATCACTGTGGTTCTACATTGTATCTATTTTGTGTCACAGACCATCACTTGTTTCTACATTGTATCAAATATGTCACACACCATCACTTATGTTTCTACATTGTATCTATTTTGTGTCACAGATCATCACCTGTTCCTACATTGTATCTATTTTGTGTAACAGAACATCCCTTGTCTTTCAACATTGTATCTATTTTGAGTCACAGACCATCACTTGTTTCTACATTGTATCCATTTTGTGTCACAGAGCATCACTTGTTCCTACATTGTATCTATTTTGTGTCACTGAGCATCATTTATGTTTCTACATTGTATCTATTTTGTGCCTCACCATCAGTTCTTTTTCTGCATTGTATCTATTTTGTGTCACAGGCCATCACTTTTTTCCACATTCTATTATTCTATACAATCAGCTGTGGCTCTGTATTGTAAAAGAAACCATGTAATGAAATGCTGTCTAAGGATGGATGAAGACATTTCACAAGGAAAGGGATTGTTAGGGAAAATTTTGGAGCAATATTTTGTGGAGAATACACTCTGAAAAAAATTGATCGAAGAGAATGAAATTGAATATTCAGTTCAAGATTTTTTAAGCCAAATATTGTCTCAAATCAATCTATCATCATTATACAGAGAACATCTGTAACTAGTGAGGAATTCTCAACCAGTTTCACTGTGAAGAGATTGATGCAAAAAGCCATCAAAAGTCAACACTATTTGCAGAGCAAAATGTTTGCACAGAAATTGTGGAAGGCTAAGTGAAATGTGTGATAAAAATGTTGAAGATACAAGACAATTAAAACTGGATGAAATGCCAAAGGTGATAAATGGTTACCATAGTACCATATTACTCATCTCTATAGCAACAATTTCATACCTTCCTCTGTCAAGATCCCTGTGATTTCAAAAATGAGAAGTACGCTTTCCTGCCAAAAATGACTGTCGTTTTGCTTGCCTGTTTTTGTGATTTTCTGAAAAACTGCTAATTCTTTGAACTGTTGTACGGAACATATAACTCCACAGGGCAAGTTCTGTATTTGAATCTTCTCACAAACTGATCTCTTTATTATCTAAAATGAACAACTTCCCAGCAATATCAAGCTACAAAATCGAAATGAAGGGGAGACCAGACATGTTCTTTTATGTAAACGCAAAGAAAAGTGATAGCGAAGCTTTGTATAGACGCTTTTGTTATTGGTTGAAATATAATTTGCATCTGTGACTGATCTGTTTATTTTTCACAATTTATGGAAATTAATAAAGTCACACAGAGAGGTGAGTAGCTTAGTGGCTTACTGTAGCCAACATGTTAAAACAAATGCCTTTTTTCCACTTGATTGAAAATATTGTACTTGTTGACAGTTTAGAGGCTGTCTCTCCCCCCTCCCCCACCAGTTTTTCAGATCCAGAGGAGTCAATTTGTAGACAATCGAAGCACAGCACCATTCTTTGATAGAAAATGCAATTCCCAGGGTTTCCTTTTCTTTTATCGTGAACCACAATAGAGTGTTGATTCAAAAAAAACCTAGTGGGGCAGAAAATTGGGGAAAGCTGTGAGGGTTGGAACTGTCTTTGTGCAAGACCTATGCCAAATGTGTTTAAAAGGCCAGTCATTCCGCACACTCATCCTAATGTAATACAAGTTACACAACAGAGATACAAAGTAACAAATCAATGATTCACCATGCTGACCATGGCACTCTCAATAGAATACTATCTCCTAGTATATACAAAACAAAGAAACAAGGTTTCATTTTTCCCTTTCACTAACAT
Organism: Ptychodera flava; assembly: GCF_041260155.1. Taxonomy (NCBI): domain Eukaryota; kingdom Metazoa; phylum Hemichordata; class Enteropneusta; family Ptychoderidae; genus Ptychodera; species Ptychodera flava. Next base: position 17,325,057 of record NC_091934.1, read on the forward strand.
CAAAAGGACACTTTTTAGTTAAGTTTGTTGGTAGAATATTGCTTGGAATTCGTCAACTCTTTTAATATTTTGATTGGCATCTTCACGAACATGAATTAGTGTAGCCATGTTTAACACTGCTACACTTTCATTATATTTTGTTACAATGATACAAATTACAAACCCTAAATGTTGCAATGTTTGTACACAGTGTTACCATTTAGGCCAAACCAGTTAAACCTGAGTTGGTGAAGAAAATTTTCATAAATTATGAATATTTGCATTTCTGTTCCTCAAGTTGATTTTCTTTGTATGAAAATTGCTTACACAAGACAATAATCAATCACTTTCCAGAGGTACGTTTGGTTTTCTTTGCTCTGTTTTTGTTTTTGTCTTATTAATGGCTGCGTTGGAGTTAAACAAAGATTCCTTTCAGAGTGGCCTGTAGTAGCCATTTACTTTCAGTTACATCTCGTTCATTTTCGGAGGAATCAAGCTTCAGCGTTTTGTGAATATTACCACAATCTATTAAATCGTCGCCGGTGGCAGGGCAACGGATGATGAATACGTCTGTTGGTTTGCCATCGACAGCTGATCTCTTTCGTCCCCAAGAAGAGCTATTTTATAATGATATAAATCCACACTCATTTGTCTTATCTGCTGCTAATGCTACTCACCGCTGCCGGCTAAACTACTTGAAGATGATAATGTCCAATTCCATGCTTGGCTTCCCCGACAAGATTTATGGGTCTAATTCTTCTGATTTTGGTCAAAATTTTCAGGCGTGGACCTTCATAAATCTCATCCTCTACCTTGAAATGAACCCTTTGATTGGAAAATTGAACTGACTCAGAGTTCTTCTGACTTTTGGGGGAAATTTCAGTCGCCTCTTCATGTGATAGATATATTACTTGACTGTGTTGATGACTGTGAATGATCTAGTTTGTCAGCTGGAAGTCAAGACTTGGCCAAATTTCATCTCACAAGATCTCTAAAGTAACTGATATGCATAACTATTTTCTGCAAATATTTAGTAAGAACAAGATTTTATCAAAGCGGGTAATTAATCTAAACCCCATCTGACATCCATTTTCTCATAGATTAAAGGACATCAAAGCTAAACACATGAACCTTTACTGGACTTGCTAATATTGATTAAAAGAATGTACGTTTGCTGATCTTATACTTCAGAAGACAATGTGGGGCTCTCAAATTTTGGCCAATACAACTGCTGGAGGAGAGCAGACCCTTTAATTTGACAACACGTTTTATGATCTGATTGTATCGGTTTGAGGTCAGGATTTCTGGTGACAGGTTGATGCAGATTATCGATCTGTCATATGTCATAATCCTCATATCAGCAGCCACTCTTTAACAAACATCTGCTTTCTGACGACAACTCCCTTTACTTTTCCGTCAGCCTACATCAACAAAATCACATCTTTTTTGCAGAATCACAATTAAAAGTCTACAGGCCGCAGTTTTGGCGGGAAATCCCTGTTGTCGTATGACATGATGAAGAATGAAAGTAGTTCGTTTAGGGGCCACTTCACGAAGCAGCTCATCGAGATGGTATCCTGGGGCAAATATATTTTCACCCAGCACTCAGTGCTTGGATAATCATTATTTATTTCTGAAATGATGGCACAGCCTCAGGATGCACGAGACCTTTCACATTTCCAGAGCTTCTTAGGTGATGAACTTTTTATCTTGTCACAAATAATACTCTGGTTTGATTACATTTTGTAACAGGCATTTATGAAATTACATACTGCCACAAGGAAGTGATCTGATCCCATGAAACAGTGAACAGTTGAAGTGACTACAGCTGCAGATATATTTTCCTGTATTTTTCGTTGTTTAAGTATGATTTCTGGCGTCCTACAAGTCTCCAAAAACCACGACAAAATCCCTGATGTTCAATTTACCAACCCAGAGAGTGCAATACTCAATGTTATTGTCGACGACTGAATTTAATTGAGGACTAGTTAACTCAACGTTGTTGCTGGCACTGTTAATGCTTTAAATTTGAACAGACTTCCAGGACAAGAAGAAGCTTTAACACAATTGTTATCTTGAACAAAAATAATTAAAATATAATCAACAGTTGCAGCTATTGAGTCTCTAAAGTTAAAAAGTACCAATCTTTGTGTTTGTTGGTTCGTTATTTGATGGGTCAATTTATGATTAGTAAAGTGTTAGAATTGACAAACAAACAAACATATAAATAAAGAGAAACAAATAATCAAATATACATCTTAAATTGATATGATTGATATATTTGTTAATGCTTGCACAAATATGTATGTGTTGCTTACTTGTTGCCATGCAACATTTTAGTGATCCAAATTAACATAAAATCTGTATCTTTACGGAACAAATTCTGTTTCAAGATTATACATCTATTAAGCTGTTCTCCTCAATGAGAGACACCCAATACTTTCCATGGTAGCATCATACAAGTATTAGGTTTTCCAAACTACAAACAGAAGCGTTCTACAGCACCAAAAGTCTCACAGACACCAAAAAGAAATCAGAAATCACCATGAAAAAAATTTCAATATCCCAAAGTATAATTTCATAACACAGATATCATGGCAGACTACACCTAAGTTTCAGTACGTGTGTACACATTGGTCCATAATACACAGCAACTACATTAATCAAACCCTCTGACAAAATCCCTAACATCTATACCATAAGTTAATTATTTGCACTGTCATTAAATCAGAGAGATTCACTTTTCTTTAGAAATATCTTTTTTCAGTCAATCTACTCATGTATTGCTGTAATGTTTTTGGTTGCTTTTCCGCCTTCTGCAGCTATACAGCTCTGTTCTCTACCTTATGTGAAAAAATTTACAAGTTAACTGGAGATTATCTGCAGATTAGTAAGACCAATACAGTATAGTTTTTCACAATATGTGAAGTAATTTTGAGGGGAAAATGGCGCTATTCAGTGATAACTTCTGTTTTGGAGTACAAGAAGATCCTTAACTGTTGTTATTGTATTTAAATTCTGTTAAAATCTTTTAGTTCCTTATGATTTTGATACACTCAACTAAGAGCTAGTCACAATTATTATGAAGATTTTCAAATTACCAATTATTTTGGGCAAAGCTAGAAATGTTTAATACCTGTTTATTGTTTTTGCTTTTTGTCAAAGACAGGGCCTTGTTTGTTTGGCAAAGATGGTGGACTGAGGCGGCATGTTAAATTGAGGCCCTATAAGATCAGCTGTCTCTTTGATATATGTTTTGGCAATGTTGACATGAATTTAGATGGTTTAGAAGGGGACATAAATCTGCCTTAAATTGCCCAAGATGTAAGTGAAAATAGGGACCACTGAATGACTCCGCAAACATTCCAGTTAATATTTAGCCAGAAACTGTCCATGTTCGTGTCTGCAATGTTTACACTATCAAATATGCAGAAGCCGTTCGGGGCCACCTGAGCATGTAAAAACAGTGACATCATCATAAATTCCCTGTCTGTTGCTACCATCATAAATACCATAGAAAATTGTCGGCCATTTTGAAAATTAAGGCCGACTTCCCTTTGTTTTTGTCCGCCGTCTGCCGATGAGGACACTCAGGAAGACACAGTGTCAGCAAATGAGATGATATTTGCGACATATGGTAGATCATCTTTTTTGGCATCTTTTTTTCACAGTTTCTTGCGACTGGGTAGACTTGAATGCCATGGTTGTCATCGAATCCAGGACATGACAAAAACTCCAATATAAAACCCTGACTTAATTAAATCTTACCACGGGCAGGTAAGAGTCATGGCTTCGCAAAATCTAGCAGCTGGGCCGGAGATACAGTGAGAAGGATGGTGACAGATCACACCCTCTGCTTTTACGATTTTTTTTCTGAAATTTAGCATTTGTCATTATGTTAGCCTCCTACATCTGCAAACTTATCAAGATAGCTCACTTGAAAGATAGTGCTGTTCACTATACCAACACAGGGTTATTTACACGCATGCTTACAGTTGCTATTTTTAATAAAAAAATCCCATAAATCTATTACTTTATGATGCCAACGCCGAGGGTCTTCTCAGTGAAAAGAAAAAGTCAACATATGCGCTGCTTTTCAGTTATGCCATAACTCATTCCTGGACAGCAAAATACACTTTCCACAGTGTAGGAAGAGTTGGCGTTGTGCAGCGTTTTCGTGGAGTCAAGTGGACACATCGCTGATTGATGGGTCGGCGGTCTCTCGCTTTTGCCTTCTGAAGGATTCTCACTACCTGCCGATGTAACTCAGACAATTCCATTTCAAAGCTCTCAAACAGAAAAGTTAATCATTATCAATTCAAGGACGGGTGTCAGTGAGAACACTGTCTACCTGTCCGAACAGAATATTGCACTCTCATAACTCATGTCAGTTTCATCTTGATTAGTGGGTTGCAGGGTCAACTTCGCACAAAAAGAAAATAATCAAAAAATAATGAACTGTTTAATCAAATTCCTGCAAAATTTTTGGTGTGAAAAGTGAAAGTTGTTCATGAATTTCAGCCTTGGACTGATAATTTTCGTGGCATTGGACAAAATTTTGCAGACGACAACTTGTTGACAAGTGGAATCTGCCATGGGGACAGTAGCTCACATGATCCGCCTATAGTAACTGTCTGCAAATTTCATCAGGTCATACACCACACCTAGGCTATGTAAACTTCAGACATTCTTTGTAGGCCTTGTTATTCATCATACTGTCGTCTGCTGAAAGCAACTCTTATTTATTAGATCAATAAATTCAATGATAAATACCATCTTAAAATCACACACCTCATCTATCTTGTTTTATGAAGAATGCAGCTGATTTTCACACAGGCACATCTGACAAGCTTTACAGCCCCAGCACCTTGTCTCAAAAATCCACACACTGTGGGCACAGTTATTCACTCCCAACCCAAAAGCCGGAAACTATAACCGATCAAAGAAAAACTATAGTTTGCATGCAATCTGCACTGCAATTTAATAAGGAACTGATAAGCAATTTCTACCACCTCTCACACAGTAAAAATATTTGCTTTTTTGTGAAAATGATTTAACAATGAACATAATGTGTATCAGTTTAGAAAATGAGAGTGCTAGAAATGTTGATATTTCTTTACTAAAATTTTAGCTATTTTAACCACTAGAATGTGGTTGTACCACCAGAATGTGGTTGTACCACCAGAATTTGGCCTTCCTCTGAGTGGGACTTGCTGTTTACGAGGAATGAAATGGTTTGATAGAAGATCCACACTGCCTGTACACCATGCAAATAGAATATTGCTCCACAAATCTTCAAGCCGAATCACTCTAAAGATCTGAAATGATTGCTCTCGTTGTAAAATTGTCTACTTGCTGGGAGGGCAGCTCAAACTTTCCGCAAAATACCATCATCTCAACAAACCTTTTCATTTGATCAATTTTCACAGCAAGGAGCCCTATCATCAGAGAGGCAGTTTAAACTGCAGATATTATCTCCTCCAATTTTTTTCCCCTCTTAAATCTGTTATCGTTTTGCTGGAGACCCCTAGTGACTTGTTAACCGTGTACCACTGAGCTATCTATCGCCATTGCAATCTCAGTAGTGTCGACGTCTGTCGGCAGGCTTTTCGCAGCAATCTTCTCTATCCTATTTAATTCTCACTCCAATACAGGCCCTTTGCTTCCCCATCAGTGATAAGATCACAACCCCGGCCGCTATCGATGAATTCTTAAGTTCGGTTTAACTCCGCAATCCGACCAAATTACACCGCTTCCTGACATCGGCAGTTTGCTACTACAATTGTCAGGATAGATACAACCTTAATTCATCACAACTATGGCACTTTCCACCGTTGTGTAAGACCCGCTCTCTCGGGAAAACCCTTCAAGCTCTCCAGGAAAAAAAACCAGCCAAGTCTGAGGCGCAGCTACACAGCAGGATTGAGGCAGCAGGCCCACTGGAGAAAGGTTTTGCTCCTTTGATCGTATCTGTAACTACATTAACACGTGAGCTATCTCACTGTATCAATCTTTATCTACGCTTCAAATACTTTCCACTACAAACGTTTTTGAGTGATTCACTTTCTACTTTATTGCTTCGCCGGTGTCTCGGGGCACCGTGCTAGAGTGGCGCGCACAAAGCAACATCCATGAAAGCAGCAACTATTCAGCTGTTCCCATCTCATCTCTCTTTCTGCAGTCACAAATGCATTTCTGATTTTTTTTTTTTGGAAACTGCCCGTTTTTTATTTTCAGTAGAGGACTCCTGCTGAAAGCGGAGAACTCGGAACACAATGCCCCGATAAGAAAGCGCTTTTTAAAGTGGAAATAATACCATTATCTCCACAACAGCACTTGTAGATGAACGATGATGAAACGCTAACGGGATGTCATGAGATAAGCCCGTGTCACGACACCTTTTACTCGATAGCAATACACCATCACAAACACCAGTCCTCTCAGATAGATTGCTTTAATAGAATCTTCAATATTTATTGCCACATTCGGAGCCCATTATTCATTCTGGGATGTCAGAACACACTGACTCAGTCAAATAAAAATGTATACTGTAATTAAATACAGACAATCTGACCAAAAATGATTTTGTCGAGCACTGTACCCTATGAAATAAAAGTAAAAAACTGAAATTGATTACACTTACTCTGCTGTCAGTAAAGAAATTAATTATGAATTTTTTTTTAAAACCAAAAACATCAAAATATACAAAAGTGTTTCTGTTTTACTCCTAGATTGAATTGACACTTTCCCAGAATTGGTTTTGATTCCATTTGCTGTTTTTCTACTTTTTGTAGCTATGACAGGTGAAAAAAAAAAATTATTCGTGACTCTTCCGCACTTGCTTCATTTTATTTTTTTCTTTGGAACGGATTCAATTTTCTGTCAATCAAAGATAATGGATGGCTGCAATTTTTACTCAGCTGAATTAGTACATGGTTTGTCTGAGAGTGAATTTGGATATACATGTCTGTAACGGCATAGTTCCGAACTCTCTGTATTTTTATTTTAAACCTTCCATTACCTTCCAAATTGCTTTTTTCCATTCATTCATTGCCATGGAGCAAGAAAAAAATTTCAGTCAATTTGCAATTAAAAAAATTATGAGAAACATAATATATGATTTGCACAGAATTCCATACAAATTACCCCCCGTGTGGAAGTATTTTCAGAACGGACAGGATCATGTCACGGCGTGAATTTACTCCAAATGGAAAAATTATCAGCCGGAGAGAAAACAAAATTAATTGTCATGCTAATTTATCACAATTAAATCTGATTACCTGCTGCTTGATCATATTACCCACAGTGCACCGTTTGTTAAGCGTACATGGCAGTTGCATTATGGGAAGTCTGCATCCAGACAACTTCATATTTGGAGAATGGACTCACCATGGTAATGCGCCGTTGAGTGGAATTAAACTTACTTTTAATTTAAACATTTTGATGAGTATCAAGCGCTCTGGTATCAAGTCAGAACGTGTGATTACACTGGAATACTGATTTGTGTTTAACACTGTGAGCCATTCTCCGTTTGCTCCGACAGACAGTTGTGGTTTCAACAAAAAAACCAAAATTGCTGGGGTTTTTTTTGACCAGCCTTTTTTCCCCTCAGCCTCTTCCATTGACAAGAGCCAATTATAACCAATGAATACAGGCTAATGTTGAAATTGAAGGAAATACACCCTGACAGTACGAAATGAAATTACGAAGCCTCCCCTCTCTGTCATCACTAGAGTGTCATAACGTAATGAAATTTTGGTTCACAGACCTGCAAAATCTAATCAAGGCTTCTCCAATTGCTTTCATTGTCAGATAAGACTACTCCACAACGTGTCTGTCATGCTAATTTACCCTGGCGACGCACAAATGAAAATGAATTTTCGGCAGATCATTCTTGATTAGTGGTGTGCGGCCTGCGCAGCCCTAGAACAATTAACGATCCCCAGCTCCGCACGCAGACTTGCGTCCGCCAAAAAGCAACCTAAATGAAAAACCAAACTTAAAAGCATCAGTACGGATCACCCTCGTATTGTTGTCTCAAAGAGAAAGGCTTTTCCCCGTGTAATTCAGCAAGCATGAACTGCAATATTAATCATACTCAGATATATGATTAAGAGTCGTTTATACACAGCCCGGTACAAAACAGACGATATCCATTTCCTGCACTGCTGAAAAACCCATTCTGCATTTTTTTCCCCTCCCCTTTATTTCTTTTTTGGAATTTTTACAAGAATACCAGCCTTGGGTAATGAATGCACATGGGGGGGATCTGGTCACACGGTGACTGTTGATTGTTTATGTTAAGTGAATTTCTGTCGATAAAGCTCTTTGAAAATTAAGAATATTCAAATACCAGGAGAGGAGCAGAATCTAAAGAAAAGAGAGTGCAGTTTTTTTTTCCCCTTTATTCTGCAAAACCACTGAGAGTCCTTGCCTGAAAACATTGCCCCAATACACAAGCAGTGTAGATATAGTCTTCAGACGGGAAACGCAACAATAGAAAGCCCTTCACGGATTCTGCACGACAAAAGGAAAATTTTCATTCTGGGTAGATGACCATTGATTTTTCCCGGAGATAAAGGTAGAGCCGCAAAGCTTGGGGGAGACGATGGTTTATTTGGATGTAAGGCTTTTTTTTTCTCTCAATGCAAGAAGCATATTGATCATCGTCCCTCTTGTCAAAGCACACGGAAGAACTGATCAATGCCCGCAGAAGGGACAACTATGAAACGTTTTCAACGCCTCCACAGCGCTTCGCTTTGTTCCCCGTCCCGGAAACACACACACAGCCACTGTGTTTTCGCAGAGAGCTCGCTTTAATAAACTTTATTGAATACTTTTCAAACAAAAATTGAGACATGGAGTGGGTAAAATTGATCCATGCCAATCCTTCAATATTTAGACAATGATAGCACTTTGACTGCTCATATTTCCTTTCTTCCAAGTCCCAGTTATCTGAATCCATGAATGGAAGTCATACACTTCCCTCACTTTTTACTCTGAAGTGCGTAAGGAACATTCGTAACTCAAACATCAAAATCTTCCTTTTCGTAAACAAGTTTCCTTAGAATTCATGCTTTTGCTTCATAAATAACTTTTTTGATGCCATTGCATGTATTATTTTTGATGTCTTGGCAGGGAAGGGTTGTGTTTTTAAGTTATCCAGAAAGCCACGCTCCTACAGATTTTCCTGACAGAAATTTTTGATACATTTTCAGATTTCTCATTCAACTTCTTGAAATGTCTTACCAGGTACAAATTTTAACAACCTTAATTTCTGAAGTGCAATTTCTGAAAAAGTTTGAAGTTTGCAAACACAAGACAGGGAGTTCGGATATGGTGAAAATATATCTATTTCTCTACATAAATGAGTCAAAACTAGGTGTATGGTAAGAAGACAACATCGAACACTGCTTATCAAAAAAATCCTCCGAACTGTATTGCACATTCAGAACTACTGTATTGGCAATGCAAATTACTTTAGCAATGGCTTTAATCATAAAACAAACCTTGTTCTAAAATTTTTTTCTCCTTAACAATTTGTTTCATTTTCACAAAGATAAAAGCAAACACTCAATTTGAAACTCAAATATCACTCCGACAAATTTGATGTACTTCCATTCATGCAACATTATATATTTAAGCTATAACAGATATGCAGATATATGCAAAAGGATTTTTGCTCTTGCTGAGAGCTTGTGCGTGTGACAACCGTGCTATATCGCCAATATACCATGATGTTTTCGCATCACAACCAATTAGATTGCTGTATTTGCGCCATCAACATACTGGTATGATATAATTTTATTTATATTCATCTCTTACTGTACGCTGAAATGGATGTATTAGGTAATATAGGATACGGCTACGGATCCGTTCTAACCTTACAACTGCTGCCAAATTTAGCATAATTGTTACCAGCAACACCTGTGGAGTTAGTGGAAAGCCAGTGTACGATCACAAACCACAGACAGCTAATTCAAGACACATATGGAAATTTTTCTACATAGTAGAAAGCTAACTTCTGCAAAACGTGAATTCTAACTTTTGTTAACTTGACTTTAGGCTAGAAAGGGGTAGAGTGGGGTTTTTTTGCAGTGAATTTTGTACTTGCTTTGTGGCACTTAAACTTCTGCACAACTTTAGGGGTGGAGCGAAGGGGAAGGATTTGTACCAGAATTACGTGAGTGCTTATTAATTTTTGTGGTTTTTCTTACTGCAGCATTATACAAATGCTTTCCCACAATTCCTATGGGTTGAACATAAGGCTGAGTTGACTGGGTTACTGGTGTGAAAGCTCCTGTAAAAACTGCCCCCAATGGTAAATGGTGTGATCCTAGACTATTTGTGAAATTTCCACACATGATTGAACTCTTGGGGGAATAAATGCTAGTTTATTGGTACATTAAAATAATTTTTGGGTGTATTTAGTGACTTTTTTGTACAAGCACAAAAAATAGTCAACTTTTTCACTGCTGTAGTGTACATGGCAGAATTCTAGCAAATGTACGGTACTCTATGCTGGGTGATCAGGGGGTGTCACTCTCAACTTGTAGGCAGCGGTTATTGTCTACTGTAGAGGTAAAACAATGTGCTTTGAATATGAGTTTCCTCAAAAAGTTCTGGATGTGGCTGCATCTGGTACAGCAACTTTTGTCGTGACAACTTTCCCACCTCATGACAGCTGTATTGCACACGCGAGCGTACGTTTTACAAGTCAGGGTGTCACACCCCTCCTCAAAAACATGCAAATATCTCCTCCTCCATCACACATCTGAAAAATTCGCAAACTTAAAATCAATTAACACGTTCACAGCAATATAAAGCTGGCTGAATCTTGCAAAGAAATGAAAGGTGATACCCACTCGGCAAATATTTAAAACACTGTCAGATTATAGCGGTCAGGTATCAATTCTTTGATGGAGGACAACTGATCATACAAACTATTAATATTTGCGCACGTACATAGCCGAGGAAAAAAAAACAGAAAGCAAATTCCCAGTTTAGGGACCAATTATGATGTCATTGGTTGATCGTAAAATGATAACCCACTTTTCTTTACTCAGCAAATCCATACAGTTCATGCACTTGTCAGTAGTGAGAGTTGATTCAGCATTGTCACCGAGAAAAAAGAGAAATTTCTTGTGTTTGATGGGCTTTTCTGAACATTTATGATTAGTACGGCAAATATTTGCTCAGATGCCAGACAGCATAAATGAAATTTTTATTTGTTGTCCGCGAAGAACTCAAACGCTGAAACTAGTATTAACTGCTCTGTGAACAAACATTGTAAAAAGTCCCTTTGTGAATTCCAAGAAATTGTGTTTTGGAAGAAATATTTCAAGTATGAGGAAATCAGGTTCTGTCAGTTTTTACAACTCTATCATCTACAATTGAAAGGCGTCTCTGCTGAACTGGATAGTGTGTGATTAACATCAGCAGCAACTAGCAAATTATGACACTAAACAGTTTTAGCATCAAAACCATTTTTATATTCTCCCAAATACACCTTCCCTCCCCCAAACCCTCAAAATAGATGTTCCGAACCATTATCAGTCATTTAGCTTTTAAGGTCCCCTGCTGTTAAAACTCTGGGGGCTGGAGTCGGTTCAAGCGTCGTAGCATTGCCTCATTTCAGAGGTTTGCTTACAAATTTCATTGAAACGATCAGCGAAATAATGAAATGAAAATTTGATAACTATTGGAAAACCTGCTAACGCTAACTCAATTCAGATTAAACTGGATCAAAAACATCGACAGCAAATTGAATCATCATCGCTTATGACAGACTATCGGGTTTTTATCATTTCTTTTATCCGAACGTTCCCCTCAGGGCACTGTGGTCAAATTACATTCACGACAAGTGTCTCAATATTTTCATAGATGCTTCTACATAGGTGAATAAAGGTTGGTTTTTTTTTATTGAACTCCACTGCAGGCCTTGAACTAGACTTTAAAACTCCTACAGGCATGTAATCAAGAACGATTGGCACCCTTTTTTATGGAAATGGCATCATTTCAAAGCAGGTAGCTACTTAAGTTAGTGTGCGCCTCAAAAGTGAAAGACTTAAATTTTTGTTCAAACTTTCCTTAAGGAATCTTTCAACCATTCTCTTTCAAAGTCAAGGATAAAAATCAGGCGTTACTATGCAAATTTTAGTACTAGAGAAACAAATTACCCAAGATTTACTTATATTTGAAATTCAAAATGGACGCCATCTTCATAATAACTCAGTGGAGAAAAAATAAAATTTTCGATTTTCGAAAAACGAAGCCGATGAAAGTTTTTCTTTGTACAAGAGTTTTAAAATGAGCCCCCACAAGTGGTAGATCAGAAAAGAATTGTAAAAGTTTGAGAGTCGGAATATCTATCTTTGTGGTGCGATCTACCTTAATGGGATTTGATACAAGACATAAAATGACATTAAACTTCAAAACCTTGAAATTGAGAAAGTTTACAATCATTGCTAAATGAACTTCGACAAATGTTTTTGAATATTAAAAAATTAGGAAAATTATACTGAAAGAAATCATACATTGGAAAATTTGATTGTTTTAGTATTTTTCAAGACTGATTTGCATATCTCTTCTGTACATGTTGATCACAAAATCTCATCATGAATTGCTAAAATTTTATAAGCACCAAACTGGGAACTGGAGTTTGTGTTAATATAATGCCATTCCGTCCTGCAATGAACAAATCTGAAAATAATGTGAGAATATTCTGGCAAAAATTTGATAAAAATTTCAGAGATTATTGCACAATATTGGATTTGATGTGGGGCTACTTTGCAAAAGGGTTGTGTGGTGTCAAAGTGCAATGGCAAACATAATTTACAAAAAGCAATTTATGAAAAATCAAAATTTAGAAACATTGTCGTCGTCCATTAATACGTGTCCCTCTGGATTGTAAGGCTGAGCATGAAAAATATCTCAATAGTCGCTGCGAGAGCACGCTATTGTCGAAACATGGATGCTAAACTTTAAAGTTTTAATACAACAGAAAAGCACCCAATTACACAAGGGGTTAAACATTTTACGAAACAAGATGCTGTGGGCTGTTGGGTAGCTTGATAGAGTTGCTTCACTACAGAAACACAGCCACCTAATCCCAACATGCCACAGACTCGTTACGCAGTATTGATCGAGGAAAAAAAAACGCACAGCTACAATCAGTGGCTCCTGAAAGCGTAATAAATACTTGCAAATTAAGTCATTAGCGCCTAACAAAAGATACCACTTAAATTGCACATGAATAAGACAGAGTCGCCCTTTTCTCTTTTTCCCTCCGTTTTCTCTCATTCACGACTGCTGACACAAAATGGATAGTCAAGTTACGACTTGAGGTGAACTTTAGCATTGATCCCGTAATTGCTACAGAATACCGCTATTATTTGCTGTTTCGTTTTTTTTTTTTAAATGCTAAAATGATCATGTGCTGGTAGGCGAGGATAAAGCTTGTCTTTGTCACCTCATGAGAGCAATATTCACACAACATCCATTGTAATCGGTATAGTGCTTTTCGAAATCGGTTTCATCAAATTTATGAAAATGTTTTGAAGGTTGTGAAAATTTCACAATGGAACGTAGAAAATCAGCAGTGAGGTTTTCTGGATTGACTAATTTCATCATCCAAGTGAACCATACAAGAGAACATAACTCTGCATAAAACAGAAAACTTAGACCCTGGCGTTTACACATATGACTTGAATTATGAAAAAACAGCTGGCCACCCCTAAATGCTGATAGGAAATGGACTAATCCTTTGTACAAAACAAAGGGGATAAACTAAACAGTATTAAGAAGTTTGGTGTGTGCAGGATGTTGAAGCAAAGTCGATAGGGGAAGAAAATTTTGAGCCCAGTAGCATATGGAGAAATATACTAAGTTTCCAGGAAGAGTGGTAGCTTGTCCCTGTATTTCCGGGAAATCCTCTCCCCTTTTCCCAAAATACACATCAAATCTTTTGAACTCTATTGACCATGAAACATGTGTTGCGACTTGTTTTCTCATAAAGCAATCCAATTAAAATCTTCGTAAAATTGCCAAACATCTCTCAATTACTGACCCATCTGATATGACAACAGCGTAAAAGGCCTCTTTTTATGGCTTTTTAATTTTAGTGTATCACCACTCACAGATCATGATGAAAGGATTTTTACTTCAATTTATGACATAGTTTTCATTTAATGTCCGTGGTGCTGCAATTTCAACACTCAAGTTTAATGCCCACCACGAACTTTCTATAAATTGTAGCAAATCACTTGACTTCAGTTTCCCCTTGTGCCATATGGTGGCTATTTTCACCACAGAAACAATTTTTCTCTTTAAAATTTTCTGCTTTATGACTTCTCGGAGAACAAATTGGTGATCAAAACATGAACTGGAATAAAATGAACCAAAATTCGAGGCAAAATTCCAAATTTCTGCTGCAAAACATACAAATTCAGACACACAGTAAATATTAATGTATTCAGCAGATCTTGTTAAAATCTCAACATTTGAGATTCACACTAAGAGAAATTACTCACAATCAGGGAAATTCATAGCTATGCACTTTGTTTTGAATTGTCACATGCAAAAACTGATTTACTCTACAACTGTACCTCCCTTTAGGCAAATAAAATTTGGTTCAACCCTACTGTCTGTAAGGCAAAGTTGGATCTCTGTATATAAACAGGGGAGACAGCTTTAAAACCTGTGTACTATGCTTAAATAGCGGCATACAAACTGAACATTGGAATTTTGCAAAACAAATCTGACTGTTTTCCAGCACAGAAAGCTTCTTTTATTTTTCACCCAAATAACATTGATTTACCTGTGATCGGGTAGAAATGAGAGATTTACCCAAAACTGAATGCTTTTTTCCTTGATCTGATTATGGCAGATTAGGAAAGCTCATGATGGCGTTTGCAGACAACAGGACGTAGTCTGAGCCATAATGAGAAATTGGCTCAATCCTCAAATCATACAGTAAAAGGGGAAAAAACAGACAAACACAGGAAACGGGGCAGAATTTCACCGTAACGTGGATGAGTCACCCTCCTTTTTTTACGTTTTCCTCAACGATTGCTTTCCTGAGGAATGTTGCTTCCGTTGACAGATCGAATCAAATCAAACCCAATTTTTTTTTTTGAAAAAAAAAATTGTGACTTCAGGCAAGTCCACCCTAACTGCTGCAGAGTAAAAATTACGCTTTCCCTGTCTTGGCGTCATTTCAACCCCAGGCGATTTTATCTCCAAATCCACAGTAACCTACGCATAGAATCTGATTTCCAGCCTATAACGTCGACGCTCTGCCTGAATTTGACCAGAAGCTTTAGTTTTATTAAGTTCTAGCCGCTGTAATTAGATCTGACACTTTTACTAGTATCATCAGACCTGGGATTGGATAAACTCTCCCGTGACATGACACAGAAACTATTATTAACACAACTGACAATCCCCGTTACATTAAATAATGACAGCAAGTCACTGGAAAAAAAGTTGGAGGCAAAAAACAGCCCTTTAATCTATTCTCAAGTCACTCTGAGCCACGCATGTCTTTGCATATACCCATCACATTTCCAAATCTCAAATTGGCTAACAGAAAAAACTCTGATTTTTCTTCCATTACACTCAATACACCAAGCATCTCACACAAAAGCTAAATAACTGTTTCATTTTGAAAACAGGCATATTTTTCTTATAATTTTTTACTTCTTCCATTGTTGTTTGGTATTACATTTTTTTCAGTTGTTCAATTTCATGCTTAAATCACACTTGCTCAACACAAACAATGACTCGGATGATGTTCTTAATTTGCATTTTTGTAAAATTTATTTCATTTAAACATTTCTGTGAATTGTTTTGTTTTCTTCATTTGAATGCCTATGATAACAGTGGGACATTTATGAAAATGGCAAAATCCTTTTCAACTCTCCCAAAATACAAGTTAATTTTTTCCCACTTTCTTTGAAATGACTAGAAATCAGTCACTACTGTATTGTGGGAGGTCAGAAATATCAACGATGGAAAAATACCTCAAAATATTAAAAGTGTAAATATCATATTGAGTTTTACTCCATTATGACATATTAATCATCACAACCCTTACATCCCCCTTTCCTAGTGTAGCGATCCAACTTTACCACAGAAAACAATATGGATTGGGCCAAACCATGGCGGTGATAGGGTTGGAATTTCAGTGCACGCAAAAAATTGGACATGATGCGTAGTGCATTTTATGAAACAGAAATGTGTGTTATACATACAATACAGGAAGAAGTATTGACTTTTATAGACGTGGGCGTTTACGATACAAAACTGGAGTGATGGTCAGTATGCTATGTGCACAATGACAGTTTCTCTTTGATGTCAAAAAAAATTTTGGACTGCGATTCAAATCAATCATACACATGACAAAACGCGTCCATAACATAAATATAAATGCAGATGGGCTCACTTCTTTGCCCTGTAAAACTTTGATAGCTATCTGTGCTGAACTGTATGGCTTCTTGCCAAATGCAATGGAAGTGATCCACCACACCTGATACGCATAACAGTCTCGACTTGCTTTAATACTGACATTAGCATTTCACACCACATCTTTTCTAAACAACCAGATAACTTTACCGAATAAATTGGAAATCCAGCGAGGCTTTCAGCTAAAGCCTGATCATAGCTGCAGCAAAGTTTTGCTCATTTATCAGGACGGTGGTGGGTTAAGTTGGGGCGATACCTTTCTCTTTCAAAAAAAATCAGTGATCCTTCATTCATATACAGCTGTGCTGTTCAAGAGGAATACATTTCCACAGACAAAAACCAATGTTTTATCAAATATCAAGTACACGTAATTAACACGATGTAATTAACAGTTTCGTGTTTCCTTAAGTGATTTAATTCATGAGTAGTCACGGTGGTCTCCATGGCGATGAAGCAGAGTCATTTCTGGCCCCACTTTGCAGTCCTGACCTTTCTGTCAGTACGGCCAATCAAGGGGCTGAACCTTAGATGGCGAAACCATTCAATTTCTCAAGTAACTTTCTGCAATTCATATTTCATAAATCTTGAGTGGGAAGGTGTCGGTCCACGAGCTGTCCAAACTTCTTTGCTTAGGGAGCCCACAGATACCCTGCTGGTCCAAAGGCAAATCTTCACCAAGCTAGGGGGTGTGGGGAGATAAGGACTGGTCTCCAGGGTTCCTCTCAAGGCAGGAATAACACCAAAGGTCACCGAAGGTCAAGAAGGAGACAGTAGCTTCCCTTCCTAAAAGCCTTTCCGCCCTGAAGGTTTATTTATGTAGTTTACTCTTTTCAAGCCTGAATCCTTTCAAAACGACCGTTTTCTCCCAACGAAAAAAAACTTTTGATCTGCATATTTTCATTTTCAGTTTAAAAGTTTTGGAGAGCTTCCCTACATGCTTTACACTTTGGACCAAGAAAACCTTACAAGTCCACTACAAAAAGAGTCAACCGTGGTGATAGCCAACAGAAACTGTGAAACCGTAATGATTCTTTCCATAAAATCCATAAAATTTATGTAAAATTCTCCATTGGAGCAGAATGGGATCTCTCAACTGTCTCAAGATTATCAAATGGTTAACTATGAAAACTTAGTCAATATGAAATTCCCTTGTAAAAATTTATTCACAGTCTTGTTGTTGTTCAAATTCTAGTAAATTTTATGATTTTTTACATAAAGAAGCTGACAACACATTATATATTGAGCAAACTTCAAACTTATGCGTAGAGCGGCAACAATCCAACTTGATGACAGTAATATCTACAGTCATTTCACCATTTGTCTTTTGAATGTCAACCATAATTTCTTATCCTACTCCCCAAGGCATGCTGATGTACACAGTATTCAGCTTGTCAACTCAGCCTGTACATGTGTAAACTGTATTGTTATTGTTGACAACTGAATTCTGATCCGGACTGGAATTAAAATATCAACAATAACAGTGCATTTTACACATATAGACGCTATGTTGACAAGCTAAATAGTGGGTGTTTTAACGTTCTTTTGGGAGAAGAATTAAGAATTTGCAATTGACATACAAAATAAAAATAATGAAAAAATCTTCAAAAGTTAGCATTACTGGCCCTTTAACTTGGTGAGGAGTGAAAGAAACAGCATCTTGTTATGGTGTTTAAAAAAAAAGATACCATTGACAATGGCCATGACAGGAATTAAACCTCTACTTTCATCCTTCAGAAATTCTAAAGACCACACATTGATCCCTGCCAAGACAAACTCATACCCATTTCCTAACCCAGACAACTGCCCTACACTGTGACCTTCAGGATCCTTGTCAAGTTGCAATTCACGCCTAATTTAATTATCTGCCGAGTAATACTTTTTCTCTTCATGAACGTTCCAATTTCAGTTGAAGCAGTGAATTCTTCCAACAAGCCTGACAATCTAGTGTCAACGTCCTGCTGTCAAACCAACCATGTAAAAGAATTTTGTAATCTTCAGAACATTCGGAGGGTGAGACAGTTTGCCAGGGTAAGACAAAGCACAATGCCTATATCATAAACAAACAGTAATGATCAGTTTGAAGGCTAGAGCTGTTCACATTGAAGTTGTCTGTTTACACGCTATCTTATCCCTGATGTTGTTGGTTGGGTAGCTCCAACAAAGGCACAATCTAAATCTACAAGATACTGGTTAAGTATTGGCAAACACAATGAATGATCCATCTGGATTGAAGGTGCTTGATACCTGATGCATTTCACAGATTGCCAATGTCAAGCGTTCACCTGGCAAAATATTGTTATTGGGTTCTTCAAAGTTTGGGGTTTGAGTGCATTCTGAGGGCTAAAATTCAATAAAATCCATCCCCCTCCCCACATCCCATCTGCTGGTCCGAAATCCCTCCCTCCCCCTCTCCCTGTCTGTGTCTCTGTTGGTTTGCCTAAATCTTTCTGCTGTCAGTGTCTCTTGCCTGAATGTCTCTGACTCCCTCAATTTGTTTCTGCTTTTCTGTCTCTCTCTCTCTGTCTCTCTCTGTGTCTCTCTCTCTTGTTTGTGTGTCTGTCTGTCCTTCTGTCACTGAAAATCAGTTTTCAGTCACACAGTCTGGAATCTGCTGATCTCAGTATTTCCTGATGTCAAATTTCAAGCCTGGGGGGAGTTTCAGTGACTTATCCGATGAACTTGAATGGAGCTGTAATCAAAACACTCTCTAATGGCACACACCACTCCAGAGACGAGCCCAAACCCAGAACTTAAACGAACAGACGCTTCTAAACCGGAAATATTGGATACCTGCCTCAAGACTTGGCTGTAATGCCAGACGATACCTCGGTAAGTATGACAAATGACGTGATAAGCAGAGTTTAAATAAAATTGATGACATTGTGAAGATGTGCCAATCCACTCTAAATGCAGGAATCGTGTTTGGATGTTGTAGCCATTTAGTTTTGTATCAGATGTCTCAGACATGCAACTCCTGCCATCCATCATGTCTTCTGTCGTGTCATCAGAGATGCGAATATTCCGTGTGGTCAGAAATCACTCAGAATTCACTCAGTCCAGATTTTCTTGGATATTAGAAGTCAAATGTTTCTGTCTGGAGAGATTTTGAGTGCATATTAACACAACAGTCAATGATATATCGATATCAAAGTTTCTCATTAGACTAGACAAAGTTATATGGCTATTCGAAAAAATCTGCAAATTTCAACACAGCAAAACTGTAAAATAATTTTTCAGTATTATTAATTTCAGATGCGATATTTGCTATGCAGTGACAAATTTTGAAGAATTTTCTGTGATTAATACTGCCACAACATTTTTGACTTCAATAAAAACGCAAAAAGGGGGAAAAAATTCTCAGGGTCTGATTATGCTTTACAGGTTTACCAAGTGAGACAAATTAGAGCAATTTCATTAAAAAAATCCACCACAGCGAGTGCCCAGCAAACTTCCTTTAAAAAATAAAGCGTTATTTCAGCGTAGCTATTTACTCGATTCAGAGAAGAATTAACAAGATACAAAGGCACTTCCTCCGTAATATTTTCTCTCACGTCAAATTTGCCCAGTCTTAATATTAAAAAATCACTCAATTTGATGCATCCATACAATGGAGACAATGTCCATCAATTTTCCAGTGAAGGGAATTCCATGTGTTTATCGGCCGATGTCATAATGTGATGCGTCGGGGGAGCCGATCTTAATGGCTGAATAAATCATAGTTTGATAAACTAATACCGCTCATGCGTTATCTCAACACGAGTTACGGCTTGACACATCAAAATTTGATCAATTATGATCCAGATCAAATTAATCAGCAGCATGATTAATTCAATCTAGCCGCTGGCGTGCGTCAGATTTTTATCTACCGATACGCCGTTGTCATTCCAGCCCCTCGAACAATGACGAATATCTTTTCATTACGGCTTTTACGTTTTCACCTTGTGCCGTTGCTTTTGATATTCAGATTTTTAAGATATGTATCCACTTTGCTTTTGTTCTCAAATCCAAACCATTCTTGCGTTTCTCTTTCTTTCTTCGGTGATTGAAGTCTTCTTAAAAGAACTGATTGTTATTTATTGGGCTTTAGTAATTTTCTCTTCAAGGACCAGGCACTTACAGTTGTCGATGATTTTCGTTCCCCCAGGGGGTAGAAAACGCGCTGATCACATACAAGGTTAACAATGTTGATAAATGTTTTGGCATGGACCGTACATCAAGCAAATGCATCCTTCAGACGGTATGCACCTAAAATGTATGCTTTTTTTTTGTGCCCCGGAAAGAATGGGTGGGAGAGGGGATTTCAGAACCCAGATACGACTGCTTGAAATATTCGGTAATTTTCAAAGATTTTACTCAAATTTGATCTTGAAAGAAAATTCAATTCACCATCACGCTGTGCTTCTCTGTTGAAAGGCTAATGGTAATCATCAAAAGGCGTACTCATTTGATCGACAGAAACTTTTGTTTTTAATGAACATCAGATTTTTGCTCTGATTCACGCTAATATAAATTAAGTAGAAATTCTAGGTTATCAGGTGAAACACATGTTGGTGATGAATAACCCACGCAGTGTAGTAGTTCACTAAACTCGACAGAATTGAAAAACTTTCCTTTCAAACAAACCAGTAACATTTTCCCCCAAAACAATAATTTTGATCAAAACCAAATTAACTTTTGCAACTAGCTACTTAAAATTTCACGTTTTCTGATGAAAATACCAAAAATATCGACAATGGTGACAATTTGAAGGGTTTTTCCAAGCAAGAAAATTCTGTCGCTGGCCATAAGTCTGATGTTAATCAAGGCAGCTGTTGTAGCAACTGCTGTATCTCCTTGACTTTACCTACAACAACTTCCTGCCTCTTTGTTTTGAAATCCGACACCTTATGCAACATTATGTAAAGCATCATTGCCTCAAATTAGTGTCTGTCTTGCTTTTATTGACTGACCTTTGACCTTATGAGGACACTGAATTCCAGCGATAATTGCCCCACCACATGGTTTCTGGATGTCTTGTTACCATCAAACCCCTATCTCCCTTGGACATCTGGTATGCATAATCTTTCTTCGCTTCACTGACTAAAACAATCCCCGTAGCAAAAAAAAAAGGAGAAATACAACGTATATATGTACACACACACACACACACACACACACATACACCAAAAACTTCACGGAAACTGTCCCCACAAACTTCCGGTGTAATCCATTTCTGAAACAATAAAAATGCCCGCGCAAGTGGCCGGTCTGCATCATAATTGGATTTAATGGTGACACTCTTTGCAGAGGATGACTTTCATCCCAGTTTCCTGTTCACTGATGCTTTTGTCTAGTTTCGATGAAAGTTAGCCCTTTTATCAATTCAAGTCTGCTGGTAAAAAAGGAAGTCTCCAGCCGCCACCCTCCCTCAAAGAATCTCCCCTCTCAAAGCCTCTGCGGTATCCTTTTTTTTTGTTTCCATTTGTTTCTTTGAGGACGGCCAGACAGGCTTTTTTTTTGTCTCTTTCTCTCGTTTTCTGCGACATTGAAGAAAGAGGACACTATCGGGGACATAAAGACAGCCAGCTGCTTCTTGGCTTCAGACAAACACCAGGCTATTCATTAAAAACAGAGCACAATTCAGCCCCCAGGGGAAGATCCTTGAAGACAGAATTCGTACTTAAATCTCTGCCATACTCACAACACAGTAATTATCCCCTCTTTTACATCAGCCCGGCCAATCCTCTTCATATGTATGTTTTCCCCAAGTTTGCAAGTTTACGTGTTTGTGAAATTTTTTTCAAACCATATCATTCTAAAATATCACAAACTCCAATATACTTGTCACAGATACCTGTATTAATTCATACACGTACATTTGCTCGTTTCACATTGAAAAGTGACATTGCCGAAAAAAACGCCTGAAAATACGACAATAGCAACGACAGGGTTAAACTCTGCTACTAGCTACCGCAATGGTCTGGGGTTTTATTTGTTCCGATTAATATTCGCCATGGGGTGAAACACAGCGTTCGCAGAGAAACTTTATCTATGTGAGTGGAGAGACACCCATTGAGAGCTCTCACAGTTCCATCTCATGGAATACTCAGATCAGTATAGCATCCCTGCCTTTAATGACTTCCATATTAAATTATTTCAACGCCATTTCCCACGTACGGTATCAACACTTAATATTTTTGGAAGAGTTTCAAAACCTGTCTTCCATCACAAATTATTCGGGGCAGCGTTGGATGACAGATTTTGAAACTTTCGAATGTCTCTCGATTGTCTTCTCTCTCTCTTTTTTTTTTTCCTGCGGCATTGGAGAGCGACGCGACGCCACCACTTCAAATCTATGAACTCCAGTGAACCCTGAGAGTGTCCGCGTCAGTTTCATCTTGCGGTTTAACATCTGCACAGCCCTGACCCGCTAGTATGGGAAAGCAAAGCAAGAGTGGGGGATCATCTTTTATCACCGAGCTAATTAGTGAATTTATCGGCCGCGCTGACCAATTGGAAATAAAAGAGATGAACCCCGAGTTTATTACCATGGCAATCCGTCGTCAAGTGATAACGGAAATGCTCTCAACTCAAGCAGTAAAAACCTCCATTCTGTCAGATTTTATTCACCTCCATGTGTCTGTTCAATGATCGTCTTTCTTTCCCCTCAGTAACAACAGCAGTATCTTTCAATTACTTCACAAAGGAGCTGCCGTCCGTTTACGAGGACAGTTAACTGTCTGCCTGGGCTGCTAACTTTGCAGACTTCAAACCGCTTGACGGTTTGCAAACCTAAACCATAATTTCACTGTTACCCCAACTTCCAGTTGCTCCAAGGGTTACGTAATTAAACAAGCAAATCAATTAATTCCTTCAGCCGAGCGAACCTAATTCCACAATGATCTTCTTTGCTTAAAACAACCGCCGAGATTACTTTTGGAATTCCCTAGCTTAGGAACTTGACAGTAAGATTCCAAAATCGGCTATGAAGTTTCAATCAACGGAACACAACAAATTCCATCATTTTTTGATAATCAGCCCGGGGTTTTTTTGCCGAGCCACGTTACAGCAGTGACATCATGACTTTTGTATGTATCACAACGCTCTCAACAGAGATATGCAGACAGCAAACACACACCTACCCTGTGAACTTCAAAATGTACCATTTCCAGTATTATTTGCTGAAACTTGCATCTCTCCTCAACATTTTTTTTCTTCAATGCAACTAGACTGCACCACCTATCATTTCCAAAACAACCCACTTTGGGCATTTCACCCAGAACAGTTCTACTTTTGAGTGTGACTGTTATTTGAACTCTGAATTTTCTGCACTGAAATAATTTAAAACATGTCTTTTTAGCCAGCATCCCTTTTTATCCCATTTAGCTAAGTCTATCAATTCCCTAATTTAAGATGCCACTAATTTAATATTTTCCCTACATCCTATGGTTAGGATGTCTCTTAGCTGAATTAAAAACCTACTGACTCCGACGAAAATCTTAAAAACGTTTACAAAGCATGTAGCTAATTCAAAAGTTTCTTATAGCAAACTGAATTGAGTCCAATTTCATGTTGTTTACCTTGAGGTTTGGACAATTGAAATAGTAAAGTTCATGCAGGCTTATTTATTAAGCCTGAATTACACGAGACAATTGCAATTTTGATCATGGAGTGAAGATAAAAGATAAATGTGATGGAAATAGTTTTATTACTTGAAAAAATATCAGAAGGACTGAGCGCCTTGCCAGTTTATTATAGTTTGCGGTATGTGACCTTTGACCTTAACAAAATTTGCAATTACTTGTAATAGTAATATACTGAGGAAATTCTACAGTGTTTCAACAAAAGTGCCGAAGAGTCATTTATTAGTACTAACCGACATATTTTGCTCATTTTCAAATTGTGTTTTTTGTTGGATACGAAAACACTGTAGCCCCAAAGGTTACTCTTGTATAAGTCGGCGAAGTACTCTTTCTGTGGGAAAGACAAAATTGAAGACGACGATGACGATAGCTCTTACATACAAATAAAGAAAGCCTCATGTACTGCGAGTGAGTTTATGTCTGGTAACACGATGACAGCCATCCACAGCTGTTTCCTCGAATGGGGTAACCCACTTTTTTTTTGCTTTTTTCTATTTTGAAGCTATTGTTATGCCGACACATCTTTTCCCACAACGGCTGTATAACGACCAACATCAATGACCACAGCGCACTCAACACTATTGTTGTCAGGGCACCACTACAAAAGACTTTCTTTGCGGAGAGCGGGTCTTCACGGCTGATTTACCAAGCTCCAAGCCACTGCGAGGACACAGCCGTGGAAAAAAAAAATTACGATTATAAGGTAGAAGCCAGAAAAACCGTAACACGAGCAACAACCACTAGGCTAGGCAAAACGACTTAAATTGTCTTTTCACTGTTCACATTATAAAGTAATACAGACCACAATACCGCGACAAAGTCATATAAATGGACTATGCCGCAGATGAGGCAGGCCGCATATGCCCACACTGAGCGTGCTCCTTTTGTCTGTCGTCACACGCCTCCCCAATACAAGGCATACACACTTAATTACTCACAAGACGTGAATATTTAACGGCTTCACATTTCTTTGGGTCTCTGCCTTTTCTCTGACTAATAACCCCCTTTTACTACCACGTATTCATACGCCGTGCACAAAGAAAAGTGTCCATTCTAAACCACAATCCCACATCATGAATAGTAATTAAATTTAAAACTCGACAATCTTTTTTTTTTTCACCAATACTCATTATTACTGATGGCTCATTTCAGCAGTCAACGGCACTAAATTTATGACTTTTGCAAACCGCCTTTTTGGCTGTGAAATGAGTGGGCTACTTCAGACAACAAAATTTCAGCCAAAACAAGTTTCACCTCATTATTTTACCTTGTT
Organism: Ptychodera flava; assembly: GCF_041260155.1. Taxonomy (NCBI): domain Eukaryota; kingdom Metazoa; phylum Hemichordata; class Enteropneusta; family Ptychoderidae; genus Ptychodera; species Ptychodera flava. Next base: position 17,350,395 of record NC_091934.1, read on the forward strand.
TTTGTGAGGAACATTTTTCGAAGTAATGCTTTTCAGCTTGATGTGATCAATTCTTTCTTTTGCTATTACTGCTTGTAACTTTATATCTCAGCAAAGGCAACAAGTTGCTGCTTGCAAAATAGTTTTACTCGACCAAGCTGTTACGTGCACATCTTCTCATGGCAACATAACGCAAAGATTTTCAGCTTAAAGCTTAATGCGAAGTAATTTCTCACAAAAATTGGAAAATTTAGATTGTTTTAGTATTTTTGGAAAATTTAGATCAAAGATCCAAAATGGCCGCCCTGCCAAAAGCTGTCAAGATTCGCCTTCACCGAGCCCTGAGTGCAAGTTGGCCCTCGCTTTTCCTCTGGCTTTGCTGGTGTCTCTGCAATCACCTTCATTTGTTTACTCCTTGCTTGACTGACTCTATCTTCCATTACAAGTGAGACCGCTGCTCACTTATGATAGCTAACGAAAAATGTCTCAGTTATGGGATCGTATGACGTGGGAAGGGCAATTTCTATGAGCTAGAGTTCCGCGATGTATAATTAAAAGAAATTCTTTCCATGGCTGAATTGTTGCGATAAGAAGATTTCTTTCACTTATTTTTTTTTTCTGCCTCATTTTTTTCGGGCCTGACTGTCCGATTCTAGTTGTATTTTCTTTTGTCTGTTCTGTAGAGCAATTTGTTTTCGAATTTAGAAGACAAACACCTGGAAGACCAAGTCTCTTGTGAAATGTCTCCTAGAGGGGGTGTGGGGTCACAATCTTTTGTGGACTTCCCACCATTTGAGACATCTCCGGCTTTGGGAATTTGTAATTTAATCTCTCCAATGATGGTTTACAATAGACAATGATAGTATTCAATCCATATTTCAGGCAAGCCAGTCATCAGCTCATTCCATTTTCAGACAGAGGTTTCCCGACGGGTCGTGAAATTTTTCCTGCCGGCCAAAATTTCCGGCAAAGCTTCCAAACCAAAACAGCGTCGGTACAAGTTGTGTTTTGTGTGAAAATAATAACTGGAAGTCGCTCAAACGTGGGTTTTTTTTTCTAGTTCTTTGTGGGTCCTGTGATGAAAATTCCTCCCCAGGGCGAGAATTTGATATCCCACAGGTGAATCGTATGTCCTAGCTTAGTCTACTAACACAACACACAAAGTATACATAAGCTTTCATGGTATTCAGAAATTGCAGCCTAGGATGACATTTATCGGGGTTCTAGAAAACCTTTCCATTTCCCGCACAGAGAAGACTCTTTCAGAGCTAGCCTGTCATAAGATCACCCGGTGAAGTACGCAGAGACAGAGAAAAAATCTAGCAGTTAACACACTAAACGGTAGGACTGAGATGTCCTCAAAAGGCCCTGGGGCTGACATCAAATTTAAACAAATAAGCTACCAGGGTGGGTGAGTGTGCAAGTTGGCGATCTCCCGAATAAACAGACAGCTAAAAACGCTGTATTTAATTTACCTTTTGTGAGGGACAATACAGAGAAATCAACCTGCTTTAACACAGTTGTTTTCACAGCTGTCTCTGTCAGCCGGTGAAAAATCCAACTGTTCTAAAAAGGAAAAAAAAAACCGCAAGAATTGCTATTCTGTGTTCACTGTTCAACCTTACATTAAGACGGAGATGCCTGTGAAAAGAGTTGTCAGTTTATTGTGCCAATTTTAATTTCATTTCTCCACCAGCACTGATCTTTAGACCTTGTCGTTTAGCGGATTTTTATTGCCCACCAAGGACACTCCATGCTCTCCCTGAAATTAAACACAGTATTGGATTCTTCTCACCATAAGACACACAATCAGTGACAGGCTGACTACGATTTATCTGACGCCCCATTAAGCACCATCTTTATGTTTGAATTAAAGCTTGGTTGAGTTTCCGCCGGATTAGCCATTTTTACCTTTCTATTGCAACAATCGGGTCAAAGACGTCACATATCTATTTTTCTGACTCGGCAACATTGATTAGTTTTCTTTCGTCTTCCCTTCCTCTTTTTTATTATAATTCTTTCAATCCTGGTTATCTGATAGTGGAATTGACGATAAACGTTCCTCCAGGCATGTTCGCCATCTCAATTCACTCTCCCTGCCACCTACACATCATGTCTGCAACAACTTCTCCCATCACGCAGTCGTTTCTCTACGCTTCTCTATTTTTGTTTTGTTATGTTTTTGAAACCTACTCAGTGTCATCATTAAAGGAAGTGATACACTGCTATTTATCAGCCTCTTAACTGTCATTTCCATACAAGGATTTTCTTTGGTAATGAACGTCAATAGCAGTCATACTTCAGGGACAGTAGGGTTTCAAAGCCATGGCTCTCAGTACAAATTTCCTTTCCAGAGGACACAGATAGCTATAGCTACTGTTCAGATCTTAGATACATATTTTTATTGGTTTTTTTTCTGTAGTTATCCATATTGCATCTTTTTACTTTGTCTTTCAACCAAATCAACCAAAGCTACTCTTTCCACCTGTTCATCCCTGAATTTTGGTATGGCCCTATAGTTTTCAATGGTAAAGTTGGTCCTCCATTACTCCAAACTGGGGATGTACAGGTTAGGTGTTGCTGTATCTTTAATGCTATGAAGTGCATAACTTCAGTGGCTTGTAGGAGTCACCCCTCCCCCTCCAGGTACTGTAGTCACATGTCCTAACCCCCACCCCCTAATTCTAGACTCAATGGGTCAGTGGGAAACATCCAAAGAGGAACCAGTCCTGGTTGCCTATACAGTTTGTCTCAAACCAGAAGTGGAGTTCCTTGCCTGAATATCTTTCCATCTTTGATCAGTGCAGCGAAAACACCTGTTTACCAAACACACTGCTTGTCTAACAAAATATCTAACCGACTTTCCACTTCTTATCTCGTCTCTCATATAGATTTAGATACCTGATAAACAAATGCAGATAAGATATTACAACCCACTTTCTCTATAATTCCTTTCACCTGAACCGCGTGTTATCTATTTCCCACTCACCTTTAGTGCGGTGAAAGGGCACATTTGGTTATGTATTGCACCTGTTGCAATACATGTGTAAATCAATTGAATTCACATGTCTGCACGATACTATTTTCTGAATTTTACGGTACAATGCGTCTCGGAGACTAATATTCAGACTTTCAAACTTTTACATTATTTTCTAGGGTTCATTTTCAAGCTGATTGAGTAAAGAAAGTTTTCACCATCTTAGTTTAGCTTAGTTTGGTGAAAATCAGGAATTTTATTTTTCGTCAATAGAGATAACACAGGGATAGCAGCCATTTTGAATTTCAAATATTGGTATAAAGTCTTGGGTAATTTGTTGCTCTGGAGCCAAAATTTCCACTGTAATCCCCGATTTTTAATCGAGATTTTAGAAGAGAACAGTTGAAAGGACGTGAGGACAGTTTGAGCAAAAGTTTAAGTCTTTCATTATCGCGACACAAACTGCCTTACATCCATGGAAACAATTTACAATTTGTCTTTCATCACGTGACTGAAAAATGCTTTGTCGTCCATAGTCACACCTCCTCTACTTTTGATGATCAGCGATTACACGGAAATGATGCAATAACATTACTGTTTGATCATTATTAATATGCAGAAATAAAGATTTGTTTGAAATATTTTACAAGGCTTCGGGATGAGAAATGCAAAGATACTTTGTTTTTCCAGTGTTCTGATGGAAACTGTATCTCAGAGAGTCCAACCACCAGTTGTAGCAGTATACTCAAGCACAAAATTTGACTGAAATTCTGTTTTTACCTGCCATCTGGTAGAAAATATTAGCTTGTGAGATCATGCATTTGCCAGTATTTGAGAGAGAGAGAGAGAGAGAGAGAGAGAGAGAGAGAGAGAGAGAGAGAGAGACAGACAGACAGACAGATGGGAAGAAACATGTGAGTGGGAAAGCCATAACAGCTTATCATTTGAATCACACCACAAAAAAAATAGCAATATTTCTATTTTGGTGTTCTAAGTTCATAACAGCCCAACACAAAGCCATTTCAAACTGAAAAAAAAATTAAGGGACAATTTGGAATTTTTTTCCACGGACATGTGAGTGGGGTCAATTGACGATACTTATGTTGGCAAATCATGATGAAACATGAATTCATCTTACTCACTTCATCATTCATATAGCCTTATAATCTCACATCCATTTTCCATGCTTGATTTGTTTGTTTTCCAACTCGGAGCCTACTGTGGTGCAATCAAACCCTTTTAGCAATTACAAACTGCCTCAAAAGAGGGATAAAATGGTAATTTTTATAGCAATATTGTCCAAAAGTCTGCCCGGTTCAGAATCCTTTTTTCTCTTCTCTGGGAATTATGAGAAAGTGTCTACACGTGACAATATACAGTCATCCACGGGAGCAGGACGCAACATGCTCCGAATCTGCTTTGAGCACACGGTAAATGGATTAATTAATTTGTCATTATTGCGACTGTCAGCCTTACTATTAAAACGTGTGATAGTTCACATCATCTGAAAAAAGACCAGAATGGGTGAAAAATGCACCTTTTTCACAGTCTAGACTTAAAACGTCTACGTGCCTCTCACAAAAGCCCTACATAAAAAGAACACACGCCCCCTACAAAACTCCCACACCCCCCTTGTAAATGAGATAGAGAAAGACACCCTGCCCGTCAAAAATCTAAAACCCAGCAGGTACAAACACCCCTCTGCAAAGTAAATGGAAGCTCCCTAGCCAGGCCATGCAACTTATTTTTAGGAAGGGATCTAGCAAATCTACCAAAAGTTGGATTCAACCAATAGAAAACTGGGTGAAACCGATTGACGATTGAATGTGTCTGAACAAGCAGACTCTTGCTGTATGTTTTTATGAGCATTGTAGGTACAATTTAGCAATTTTAAGCTTGCACAACATTATTAAAGTAAATTATCTCCATCAACTATGATTATATTACAGATCAATATTAGGAGTACATTAATGGCACAGAGAAGAACTGCACTGAGTTTAAACTGAAGCTATATTTCAGTGTTTTTTGTCAAAAAGTGTGCCCTCAAACACAACCGTTTTGTATCATTTTGGCACATCATCCTCTGAGTTTGTGTTTTCGTGTCTGTGATGCTGGAGACCAATTTGCCGCTTCACAGTGTGTCATGTCTTTCCGTTCTTTTCTATTTGCTCGGGTAACCCAGCACTGCTTTCTCGCAATCCTTCCCACCGATACAAAAACATACAACTGGCGTTGGGGCCTCCAAACAGTACCATGCACACTACAGTATCACTTTCCCCCTAGGGCCCGGAGCAAGCCACAGTCATCGGAGTACCTGTCACATTCCATGGGTAATCATAACACAGCTCCAGCCTAACAAAGTAGTCCCCAGTAAACACACCAGAGCTTCCTGTGAAAAATTTTGTAATGAGCCTAAGCTGATTTTTTTTACGTATTTGTTGAAAAGTTTATCACGTCTGGGACAAGAATACCATTATTTAACCCTTTCACCACCATGGTTTGTCCCAACTCCATTGTTTTCTATGGTAAAGTTGGACCTGTATACAGTGAACTGGGGGTGAAAGGGTTAAAAGACTAGTACTAGTAGCATAACTTTTGATGATTTTCTAGCCATTTTTATATCGCATATTAATTGCAAGTTCTTACTCCAAACATGTTGGAACACCCACTATTTAGCTTGTCAACACTGCACCTGTAGTGTAATATGCACTGTTGTTGTTTACATTTGAATTCTAGTCCGGACCAGAAATTCACATGTCAACAATAACGATGCAGTCTACACATGCACTGCGTTGACGAGCTCGAAACTGTATATCTCAACATATTACAGCTACAAGCCCCTTAAAATTCACGGATGATGATCCTTTACTGAGGGAGTACATAACACAAGACAGATGTCCTGACATTGACTGACAAAGTCTAAAACCAAATCAAGCATATGGCACACTTTACCAATGTCAGCCACACACTGGACATATTGACTGGTTTAATATTAAAATATTGTCCGGCTAGTTCCTCACACAAGTTCTCATCTACAGTGAGGGTTACACTCTCCGTGTACTCTCCCCTTCCCGGCAGCCTACTGGCAGCAACTTGCTAAAAATCTAGAAAAAATTTGTCCATCTCCCCAGGCTTGCCGTGAGTAATGTTTTGAAGTTGCAGGAGATGGCAAAGATGCTACCCAGAATACACTGTGTACACAAGTGGCCAAAACCCAAACATTCATTTGCATAACAGTATGCAAAGATTATATCGAAAGAAATGGTCTTTTCATGTTTATTTTTTGTCAATTTCATGTTACCTGAGAAAGTCAGCTACCTTGATCAGAGCCTTGAAAAGTTGAAACAAGGTGACGGCATGGTTAATAGAAAATCAACATTCTGAACAGAGAACAAAGAAACTACGACATCATCTGGTATCACACTCAGATATCATTATGTTAATGAGTACACTGATGCTCTGGTAAAATCACATACAATATCTCATAATAAAATATTTGACAGAATTTTTTTATTTGATTAGTCATCATTGCTATTTGAATTTGTGACTGATGGTGACTAGGTAAACTGCATGTCTGCTGTGTTACCATAAATGCACTGATCTGTGGAACACATCCGTCATGTCTACTGGGATGGCACTGTGTTCCTTGCTGATGGAGTCGAGGGGCAAGACTGAAACAAACTTTGCCCACACTGACCAAAATCACAAACCAACACAATACTAGGGGGTCCAGTTGCCCAACCGAGCTATGAGAGGGCCCTTTAGAATACCTTACCAAGAGAAAGTTTGATTCGGTGTTCTTCACGTGAGCCAAACTGATGCAACTGTGATCATCTAAATTCACATGAAAAAGTTCCAAGTTAGTACAAGATGAGCTTGAATTTGGCTAGAGCAAGTTACCTTCAACCTGGTTGAACAATAATATCACACCAATTAATTCACCACATCGCATCAAGCAACAGTGACTTGGTCCAAATGGACCCGTAGATCTCCTCTCCTCCAATCACTATGGCAACAAATTTTTAGCAGGGGTATCACATCACACCCACACACATGCTTTAATTGTTGAACATGATCTAATTCTTTCATAATTTATCTTGTATGTGCTGTTTTGAATTGACAGATGCCGGACCAAAAGTATACGCTATGATCTCCGATTGGAGCCAATTTCCTTGAAGCCAACTCCGACGTGCAGACAGGAACAGATAAAACTCTAATAAACAGACTAAACAGAGCACAGCGACAGATGGTGTACATTCCTGAAGATGGAGGGATGAGGTAAAAATAGAAGAGCTTGCACTGATATGTGTGTTGATTGGGATACAAAACTGGTGCCCTTTTTTTAAATGGATGCTCATTCAGGACAGGAATTGTCCTGGGGGAAAAATTGATAAGATCAGCGTTATGAGAAAACACACCAAAAGTTCACAGTATAATGGATAAGTCTGAAGACATGAGACTAAATTAAGGCTGATACACTCTTTGACTTCTCAACAGCTGACCCTTCTATGTGTCTCTCCACCTGATGAAATAAACCTGTTCTGATTCCAATCCTTCTATCACTTGCATTTTCTGAATGTATTCCTTCATTTCTCTTCCATGCATTTAACCAAGATTTATATCTCTCCCTTCTCCTTTCCTTATTCCCTATCATCATGTTTTGTCCCACTTCTTCCCATCACATCCACTCCTTCCCCCTCCCTTCCCCATACAACACACACCAGACACAGATACAGACAGAGACACAGACATATATATATATATATATATATATATATATATATATATATATATATATATATATATATATATATATATATATGTACACATATATGTGTGTATACACTCACATAGTGACATACACACACAAACACACACACACACTTTTTCCCCTGCTTTCTCTCTCCCTGCCTCTCACTCAAGCAAGTTGATATCCCTGTTATTAATGTGTACCAGACTGTTTGCCTGCATTTCCCAATTTCTTTGTACTAGCTATATTGTCTTTCTGCCTTACACCATAAGTATCATCTTCCATCCACTCCCTGATATCATCATCTGCCACTCCAAAGCATCATCAACATTGTCATCATCTCGTCACACCAAACTTGTCTCCCAATTTTATGCTTCACATCCAGGAAACACAACTTCAGAATACCTACGATTTCCTTACAGTCAAAATCCCCCATTCCCTCATACCCGGCAAAGATTCGATATGATGACAGCTAAACGCTTCATAATTAGACAAAATCGTCAACCGGCCGATTTCCACAGAAACCATCAGTTGCCACGGCGACGGTCTTCCTCCCGGACGAGAGAGCGTGTCACATCTCACATAGGGTTACTTTTTATCTGTGCGTCTGGTATCAATTTATCCCTCATGGTGGGAGGAAACGGGGACACCTGTGTGCTCGCAACACTCATAAATAGAGACATCAGGTCACCAGAGAATCGGCAAATCACCACTGTTCTCATTAAAGTCCATTACAGCCGTAATATCATCCCCCTATCATAGAAAATAAAATCTTCCCCACGCAGAGATGAGGCACCAGCATCAAAATGACTCTGGCAGGGAAAAAAAATTCTTTACTCTATTATTCTATATTGAATTCCTCAATAAAACTTTGCAATTGCATACGGACCCTGCTAACAGAAGTTTGGAGTACAACACAACAAATCATTTGTGGCTCGCAAAATCTTTCAAAATCCATCAGGGAAAAACTTTCATATTTACTTCAATTGATTGGTTTCTTTTCTTCGGGTTACTTAGGTTTTGTATAATGGTTTACCCTGAAATGAAGGCCTATAAAGTGTAGGTATTCTCAGAGGAACCCACAACACCAACATGGTGATTACACATCGCTAATTATTTCATAACTACCTGTTTCAGGGCACCTCATCCAAACTGTAAGTAGGCGACACACACACAATATCTTTCAATTTTTTGACCCTATTCTTTAGCTTTTTGGAACAAAGTGGGAAGTGGAATTCTATTTTACCTATTTTACCTGCCAAAGAGTTCAACTATGAAGTACAAGAGTGTGAACCTAGAATTTTTTGCCACTAAGGAACAACAAACAAGATGGCAGACCCTGTAGTCTGCCACTGTCTTGATTCCAAAAGTTGCAGACATGTTGATGCAGGAAGGGGAGAGACATCCGAGAAAGGGAGGCACTCTAACATGTCTAATGAAAGGTGCTACAGATTGTTATTTTAGACAATGAACCTTGACCTCTCAGAGGATAAACTATATTGTGTTTGCGGAATGTGTTATTTGAGAATGCACGATTTGTTGTCCTTCTGTTATTTCCAGTCACCGACACATCTCTCATTCTGTTTTCTCTCTCTCTCTCTTTCCCACCTTGAAACGCAATCTCTGAATCTGCCGAAGAATGTTTGCTTTGAAATGGAGGTGTTCTTCAAAAGACACGACGAAATTCATTTCCGCTGGAAAATTAACATTTTTTATAAAAGTGGTAATGCAATCCCTGCCTGTGAAAAGTTTGGGGTTTTTTCTCTCTTTATTTTTTTTGACTGGCAGAGCTGATGACCCCACGTCACTATCCGATTACATCGACACGAAACTCTTCAAGGTGGGTTTTCACAACGCTGGCACTCTGAAATCACTTCTTCTGCCGCACTGCAACGGCGTCACTGAAGTTTAAGCCACAAACTTTACAGAAAAGGAATACAAACCTATTATTCCACTGCAAACTGTATTTAATTATAAATTCATCCTACAGCAAAATTTGTCAATTTTTGACAATGTTGACTTGCAATATCCAATCTTTTTGTTCATGACCACCACTTTCATCTCTCTCTCACAATAAAAAGTTCAAATTTGTTTGCTGAAACACTTCAACTTATCTACCAAGATGACTGAATATTGTGAAAAAAAACTTTCCAAACAAAAACTGAACTAACAGAAATATAGCTGATAGGAACTTTCTAAGCTGGCTAAGCCTGGATTGTAAGCTTTTAGGCTTTCAAGAAACTGCTCAAACTTTGCAAAAATAAAACTTAAAATATTTTTCAAGTCCAAAATATACTTCATTATACCCCTCTGACAGAAAATTTATGACTTCTGGCAAAAATTGACCAATTTTTCAATGTGCAAATTTTGTGCTGCACTGATAATCAACACATCTTTCTCTATTTCACTACAAAAATGGTCCCAACTTTTGTTTGCTCAGATACTGGGACTGTTTCGCGGCAATAAATGAAATTCCATCAAATTTATGAAAAAAAGAATGGAAAGAAATAGCTCGGATGGTAAATTCTCAGCTGGCTACGCAGGGGTGGTAAACTTATCTGGCTTTCAAGAACAATCAACAATCTAACGAGATGTGTGCATGTTTCTACCGTTGATGCATACTTGTAATTCATAGCTAAGGTAGTGAGTGTCTGTATTTATGTTAGCTACGCCAAGAATTATAAAGTGAAATGACCCATAGATAACAGAGATAAATACAATCTGGAATAAAGCCCCACGTACAATGATGTATACTAGCACTTTTCAGCTCAGATTACAAGCAACGGTCGGTGCGCTACCACGAAGACAGAACGATCAAAGCTTTCCGAGTAAAGCCTGCAGGATGGGGGAAACCGTCTAAACTCTTTCCCGCTATGCAGACAGTAATCTCATACACTGTGCAGACAGAGATGGAAAAAAAAGGCGGCTGACAAGTTTTTTTTATTTTGAAGTCATTTGAAAAATGATCATTGGCCGAGCCGGGGCATGAGGATGAATAAATTAAGCAGTACGGCGAACGTTTCACTGTGTATGAACACCTGGTGTGCAATCACTTTTGAGAATTTTCAGGGAGCACAACAGGTCATCGTCGTGCCCCGAAAAATCTGGTCGAATTTCTGATGACTATTTGATCAAGAGAAATATCCACACGACCGGTAAATAATATTCACTTAGAGCCGCACTTGCTGTTTGGATAATGAATTTGATCACGACGTCATTTGCTCCCGTAATCACTTTACTCAAAATGTATCCAATTTTCAGCATTTGTCCACGCTTTTCATATCAGGTCATGAGAGAAGACTTCCGGATGAAAAAAAAAAGGCGGCCTTGATATTGTGTTTTGGAGGAACATCCTGCAAATTGAACTTTGCAACAACTTTGCAAGAAAACACCCCACACAAAAGACAGCTCCCCATAGATTCACGTCACTCTTCGCACAATATACCCTGACAATACAACTTGTTAAAAGCAAGCACAATTTTTAAACATTTGTTTTCACACATACAGAAAAACTAAAGGCCCACAAAATTACTTTTTTACCTTGAACTTCATCACAAAATTTTCCAAACATGCCCAGAAAAAACCTTTGAAGAAAACAGAATCGTTGAAAGATGTTGATACAAGACAGTGGCTATCTCCACCACTTTTTCTTTATCAGTTGAAGTTGTACAGAAACCGAAATGTTTGTTTAGGCCTATACCCATAAGGCACTGACTATTTGAACTTGACTGGATAAACAGACCTTGGCAATATAAAACCGATAGTAACCTCTGTAGGATGTTGACATCTGCAAGATTGATGAAGTTCATGACTAGACCTGTCTTCATGTGTTTGTATTCTTCTCCCTATCCCCCTCCCCCCCTCTCTCTCTCTCTCTCTCTCTCTCTCTCTCTCTCTCTCTCTCTCTCTCTCTCTCTCTCTCTCTCTCTCTCTCTCTCTCCCCCCATCCCATGTTGCTTCCTATCTCTCTCTTACTTGCTACCTGTTGCTCAATTTCTCAATTCTCTGTCAACAAGTTTCACCAACTCACAACATTATTGCATCTTTGTCAACCCCCATTTCTCTGTACATAGATTCCCCCATCCTTACAGAAAACAATAGGAGTGTACCACAGTATCGCTGGGAACAGGTTGAAGGTATTCACGGAATTAAGAAACGCGTAAAGGAGTAGCATAATCAAATATACGCCATCCAAACACTGCATGTATTAAATTTTACACAACAATCAGGTAGAGTTACAGGCTCCCTCTTTCTTGGGATAGGAAACTTGTCAACAGTTGAAACACATGTCGACAACAGAAAACCATACTATCGCTCGGCCAGTTGTACCGAGAATGAACCTTGTCATTGCTGACAGGAATTTCGTTATTTTTGGAGTCCAGTTTCATGATAATATGAACCGTCTTTTCCTATCTGTACTGTACTGCGTTACATAATTGTCATTTTGGGATGACTTTTTATGACAGCATATTATATCGAATGCACTTTTATTACCACTGCCTTATCAAGAGGTCATGTTGTGTCAACAGACAAGACGCCATCTTGGAATGGATCTCGCTATGGAGGAAAAAAAATACCGCAAATATTACGGACTGACACCAAAATGAATTTTATACTTTCTGCAAATCACACCAAAATGGAGAACAGTTGAATTTGCAACAATGTCTTCTAGAATTAAAAAAAACTCAGAACAGCAGTTTGTATGGTACAGGATAGTTTGTATCTCAGCCAAAGATATGAAAATATTAAGAACTTCCGTGTATGTAGTAAAATTTGTGATCTCAATTACAGCTTCATATCGGAGTATATCATTAAATAATATCAATATTACATTGATAGGAGATTTTGTCAAGGCTGGTCACCTGTTGAACTAAAATTTTCCAAGGAGACCAACTGAGATCTTGTAACTGTACACAGTAAGTGGATTTTGTAAAAGGTCAAGATGGCAAGAAATAATGGTGTACTGCCATAGATTATCATATGGGTGACAACATCATGAAAATTGATCCGATGGACATAAAAATGCATAAGAAACAGTGACGATAATTCTTGAAGGGGTTTAAGGCATGGCTTCAAACCTAGGAAGGGCTTTTGGACGGCGTGGAGGTCAAATTGACCTGCTTTCGACAGCAAGGTGACAAAGTGTGTAGAGTTTTTATGATATATGAGCCCCTGCTGACTGATTAGAGTAAAAAAAATTCTGAATTTCTGGACTCGAGACAGCCATACGGACACGCTCAGTTGTGCCACACTATCCTGTTGGAAACACAGAAGCCGGTAGCACAGACTGGATAATATGGCTCGGAGACAACCCAAGACGTCTGAACACCCCCTTGCCACCGCCAAGCAGATGTCCAGCCACTACAGAAGCTGACAGACAGGCCGCAACAAAACGATCTATGGTCATTCAAATTTGGAGCAGTGGATATCTGATCCAAGTTAAAGCAAGGAAAAACGACCCACACAAGTCATTATCAGTTCCTCATTATATCCTATTACCAGTGATTAAGCCCATGACAAATTGTCCCTTTTGACCGTTCTGACAGCCTTGTTTATAAATTCACTTTATTCCGGTCAGCCACAACACATACAAGGGGCCTAATAAAACGAAATCAGGAGTATATCAAGGGTCCTGCGGTAGACCCAGCTTCATTCTTGCTGCATGCATTGCTCGGGAAGGTTTGACTAGAGCTGTGCGGCTCATTCGTCGGCTTTTTGTAAAAACTTCGGAGTCTGATTATGACTTGTTTCCTCATTCTAGAGATCGATACACTTCTGCAAATTCAAAGATAAACTTCGCAATGAGAGGGCAGCATCGATCAAGCCCTGTCACCAATCACGGAAATGTGATCAAAAATTATTTCTTGAGGAAGGCTACTTTGGTTATGATGTGGATTGAAACCTGTTCGCTGTGAAATCTGTGAAAACATATTGTACATTCGACCAGTTATACTGCAGTGTTTTCATCAGGAAGATTACAAACAGTCTTGGATAAGATATTGCCAATTGCAATTAAACCACAACTGGTTGCTTGTATCACATCAAAACACTGACACATCACCGTCTACCAGGGCAAAATTTGGTGGGAAACACATTTGTGATCTTTCACTAGTCATCCCAGCCAGTATGACCGAAGACGTGTTTACCAAGGACGACAGCAGATCTCCTCACGAGATGAGAATCCCATCAATAACACTTGCCCTGTCCCCGAGTTAATTGAAAGAAAATTAACCGACAAAAGTCCTTGCCCGGACTAATCAATTGCTCAGGCGAAAGTGTGAATGGCTATTTGCACACTGTCAAAAGGGCTAGGTTCACAGAAATGATCGCAAGTAATTAAAACTCACACACACACACAAAACAACAAAGTGTGAAATCAAATTCCAGTCCAAAAGTAAACAAGAATGTCCAAAGTGGTGGTGGGCTGTCCTTTTAAACAAACAATCCGGGTGTTACTAATTGTTCATTCCCTGGGGCATGCCATCATCTTGCCAGCTTATCTCTTTCCCATTCACCTTATTTTCAAGAAATATGACCTCGCGCTCAAGAGGTCACTGGGCTCCATCGCCTGCTCGGTGTGTGATAAAGAAAACCTTCCTGTGGCATCACACTATCCTTGTGTGTTTTGTTTTCAGAAAGTAGGTTCCAAATTCCTTTGCTCCAACTTACAAGCGATAATGGGCATCCGAGAAGAAACCTGTTTTGGATGCAGCGTTTGGTGATTTTGTTCTATGTGACAAGTTGATCATCTTGAAAAAACATTTTGATTGTTTCAGCACCACATCCCTAAACTAAACGTTGTATTTGATATGAAACCACTTTTTATCTTGTGGTATAACTATGTTGAAGTCTGTGACCTGCCAACTTACCTCCCACGCGTACTGCGTGTCTTTCACCGTCGTTCTCTCAACGCCGGCAAACGGACCGAACTTCTCCTTCATCATCAGTGGCACCTTGGTGAAAATGCCCAGCCCCGCGCCGGGGATGCGCGACTCCCTGAGTTCAAACTGTTCGGGGAGCACCACGTCCTCGGGGATGTAGACTGGTGGCTGTTCCATGTGATGCGTGTCTTGCTGTGAATGCGTATTGTGAGTCATCGCCTCGTCGTGGTTAAGCGCCGACTCGCCAGCCTCGTACATTTCTTCGTCTTCTATCTCTTCATCTGCTATATACATCAACAAAAAATGGGAAGAATATTAAACTGTGTGCTACACCGGAGTACCTTTCCAACATCAGCTGCCGGTTAATTTCCATAAAAACATCATGTTGAACAAATTTTGTGAAAAATTATGTTAACCTTTTCTTTGGTGCAGTTACATCTACGACATATTAAAACCTTTACATTCTTATCTTAACCTTTCATATTTATCCCTTTCCTATAAAAAGGATTTGCACATTTTTGAAACTGGAAAAAATTCTCGTACAGGATTAAAAAGTTTTTTACCATATGCTTCAATTCCTAAAATATGTAAGTGTCCAATAGGCATTAGCTTCTGAAATATAAATTTTTCCGGACTTTTGTAAAAAGTCTGGATCAGATCCTAAAATTTTCCTTTGAATGGGTTGGCTGTGAAATAGCTGGCCATCTATCCCATCATGCAACTCCAAATCCCATCATGCAGCAGCACACGATCAAAATTTTTTACACACAAAATACTGACTGTATTCATTAATATGCTACATTTGTAACCAGACACCAAGAGCTGCCGTAATTAAATGATCGCTGCTCAAATTGAAAACAACTTTACTCAGAAGATAATTTCAAAAACAATACACTGTATTGTCAATGTGGTTGGTCAAACTACTGGCATTCATTTGGCCACACATTCTGTGAAGTTGAAAGAAAATGAAGTGAAAAAAAAAAAAAGAAATGCTTTTTTAAAACAGACTGTGAGGTCAAGATCTGAAATGCAAATTGCAATATAAAATTCCCTTGCGATACGTTGAAAACATGGCCATCCATTTCACACACTCTACCAAAGTTCTAATTACAACTTAAACATATATATTATGCATACATTGTGAAGGAAACGCGTCACAAGTTCTCAGCTCTGTGAAAATAAGGTTATGGAAAAGGGCTTTCCATTTTAGTGCGGGTGTGTTAATGATTAAAAGCTCCATATCAATCCCTGTCATACACGGAAAAAAACCACCATCAGAGTGTTGGTATTGTAATGCATGATTCAGCTGTATTTGCCAGGGAATAATAATTTACAAGTGCGAATTATATATTAACCCATTAACCCTTTCAATTTTGACATCGCTTGCGTTGTTTTGTGTCATGTCGTTTTGGGATACATTTATATCTCGTGGCGGAGAAAAAGCGGTGTGCAGATACTGTTGTTGACCCGCCATTCAATGTCCAAGTGTCGACGCTAATGGCAGTCGCTGGTCATTATTGTCTGAAGAAGTCGTCCACTTTTGGTCCAATTGAGGAACTAAAATGTTCTATTTGTGGTTACAGCATAGATCATAAGGAAGCCTAGTTTATGATCTTATGAAACCATGTCTACGCAAATGTCAAAGAAATTCTCTCCCAGACACACCTGTAATTTTATCACTTGTAATCTTAAACGTCCACGATGAAAAAATCCCCACGGACAATGACGATGGCTGAGCTTCAAAGATGTCTGTCGGACGATCGTAAGACAAGAAAGTTTAAATATTCAAAGAAAAATTTGTTTGTCTCATCCTGCTGTGTGTGTCAGTCTCACATAGGTTAAAGGTCAACGCATGATCTATCTGCCGCAGAACAAAATCAACAGACAGACATCATAAAAAACTGACACCGTGACAATCAAGTGGGTAGATTTATGTAGATTATACGCTTTGCAAAAAATGGACTCATAAACGTCTATTTACACTTACACTGTTGCCAAGGTTTCATTGCGATTTATACATCCCACACTGAACCAGTGAGTAGACACCGACGGACAGTAAATACTTAGGTCGCTAGAATAAATACTATCATCTTTTTTGCGGCAGCTGAAAAAACTGATTTCCCCTAATTATTATCTGACCTTGGGGTTTTTTTTATTATTTACGGGCCACTTCTCAGGACAACTGGGTGATGAGTTAGGGGCTATTTTTGAAGACAGGAAATTGTGCTGTCCCATGTCCTTCAGTGCAAAAGGCCAGTCACTTTGTCAACAGAAGGAAACGCTGAAAAGCCGACAGGTTTTTCAGTCACCTTTGAGGTGTCAAGTTTCAGGTGTGAAAAATTGTGGAACATTGTAACCGTGTTTCCCTGTATGCTTTTTTTTGCTTTCAAAGGGTGCAGATGATTGGCCGACAATGACATCATCATCCTGAATTTATTGTGGGATCCACCAACCTTTGTTTGTTCAATATAAGGTTCACCAGTGATTTCTGAAGGGACAGCTTTAATTTGGCACAATGGCAAACTTTGGCGGATGCTTTTATCGACAAGGCAGTAACAGAGTCCAAACACAGGAACTCTATGTAGACAATTACGACAAATGGCCGCCCTCTGATTTGTTTGTTTGGTTTTTTTTACACTCTGGCCTCCAGGAACTATTTTCGGTGTTTGGTTCTTTGTCCTTCCAGAATACACTTGAACTTTGTTGGATATGAAGGTGCATTGCTAGGTTCTTACATCATAACTAGAGAGTGAAGAACACACATACAGCTGCAAAGGCTTTTCGAAAAGATGCCCAGCTCAATTTCATTTGTGAACAATTTTCCTTGCGTGATATCTCGCTTTCTACGGCAGTACAGCAATTGTATACACCCTATGCACTGTTTAGACACCCACTGCAACTGATTCAAAATATTGTCCATTCACTCTCCTTGGGTCACCCTTTTCAGCTTACAAACATACCCTATTAACTTCCATTTCGGAAAAAATTTGTCTGTCGTCCACTTTGAGGACCATAAATATCATGGTTGTCTTAACAGCAACCATATGTTACAGCCATCCAGAGGTTTGTATCCTCATAGCACAGTAAAAACATTTGTATCAGATAAAAAGTAATTAGGACATTTTCAAGCATCAATATATCTTCTTTCTTTTTTTTTACAAAAAACTTCAGGAATTGTCATGCTGAAAAATTATTGTAATTTGTACAAATCCTTGGCTGGCCAGTTTCAAAGGAAAATAAGATGTAGGATGAAAATTAGATGTTAGATGTGAGAAGGCCTGCTTTATGTCTGTCTGCAAACTAGCACTGCAGAGCAAAAATCTCCCCCCCCCCTCCTTTTTTTGATTTTTTTAACCACTTAACTAACCCTTTCACTACCAGAACATGGTATGATCAAATTGTTTTCAGTCCGATGGGTTGACCCTCATACAGATAATTGGGAGGGGAGGAGGGTTTGAAAAGGTTAGTTGATGAAATTTATGAAAGGGATGGTTAAAATATCCATATTTTATTGGAGAGCATAGACTCAGCCACCGGGACTAAATCACAGGTTACAACATATTGTGACCAATTATCAGCATTTGGCAGATGCACTACAGTTGGAGAGTGGAGACATATGGAAAATATCATACTAAAACTGTTACAACACCACTTTCATGAAGTGATGGCAATAAATTGTATTCTGAAATGCAAATGAGCAAGGGGATCACAGCAACGGGCAATTAGATCACTTACCCGGCAAAAAGTAAACGACTTTGTCTGACGTTTAATGGGACACTAGCTGTTACTTTTGATAACAATGTCATTATTTTTGTTCAATAAAACCTTTGCTTTTTGCTTACTCTCCTCCCAAAAGTATGAAGAAATAAAAAATGTTAACCTGGCAAACACAACGGATTGCCTACAATGTGGATTTTTTTTAGAAAAATTAATTCTAATATGGGTGAAAATTCAGCTGTCAAAATTTTCATTGGAATATTTGCATATACATAGGTGAGTTGAACATTGGGCATTTTGGCAAAATTTTGAAAGTGAAACTTGAAATCATTTCACTAACAACAACACAAACAATAGAAAATGCATAAAAATTAGAGTTTTTGGAAATTTAAAAAGCTGCGGAAATTGTCCAGAAGACATTAAATGTGCTACCAAGGCAACAGTACGTACTTTAGTGTTACAAAGTACTTCATTGGTAGAATTCAGAGTTCTTCAAAATTCACAAACACTTGTACCCTCAGATGCACTGACACCTACAGGCAGAACCAAGCAAGCCGGCTTTTGATTGGCTTTACCGCAAGACACCAATCCTTCCTTGTACCCTGCCAGCCAATGACTATCAACGTCTTGTACATGCAGCTTAGCCTTGTCCGATGAAAGCTAATCCACTCCTGTTTCAAAATTAATCTGTCTTATTCACAAAACAACATTAGTATGGAATGTTTAGGGTGGAGTAGATGTGACAGGGGTTAACCAGCTGTCAGGCGGCCAACAGAGTTAAATTCTGGCAGGGACATGTTCATCTAGTCCTAATTCATGTCTATCCATGTATACAGCCAGCTTACAGCCCTTCTGCATTTCCTGCGCTTTTTTTTGTTTGCTTGTACACTGCACTGCCTGGGGTTTCTCCGTCGTCCTCAGCGCTGACGTACGGCTGCCAGCCTGGCTGCTGATCTGCCAACTTCATTTCCACGTTCACTAAGAACTATAGCAATTAGTCCCATGGCACAATTCCCACACTCTTTTTAGCATTGAGCACTGCAATTTCCCACGAGGATGTCTGTATACTTTTATATATTTATTATATATATATATATATATATATATATATTATATATATATATATATAGTCGAAACTATTAATGAGAAAAATCACACAACTACATCTGAGTGTCTCTACACTGCAAATTTTTGGGGCTTGAAAAAATGATCCATGTATGTGTGTGTGTGTGTGTGTGTGTGTGTGTGTGTGTGTGTGTGTGTGTGTAAAAAGTGATCTACAAATTCTGACCACCCTTAAACATCAGGTTTTGTCATTATTTCTGTACAATGAATGAAATACTGTATCTTGAGAAGTAGTATGAAGGCCCAGGAGTGACTTGTTTCCTATCTTGTCCAAGTTGAAGGGGCCAAGACAGCAAGAAGAATTTAAAAGGAGGCTGGCATTATTGCACAGACGGATTCATGAAATCTGAAAAGAAATGGTCGTGAAATATAATGCATGCATGCCTTAGGATTATTTGCTAAATTCTTCCCCTCTCAGTCTGCTGCAGTTACACCAATAGCATTGAACTTGATGGTTGAAGCCCGATTCAGGTAGGGCATGATATGATACAGAGAGTAGAAATTGCTGACAATGTCATACATAGTAAACCGAGATGAACTTTTCGAGACATGTATGGAAGCTGACAATGTCATACACAGTAAATCAATGAAGTTTTCTCATAGACTTCTACGAAAGCTCGGAGGCAATTAAGGGAATGGCGGTTGCCGATGTGATACTTGGAACTGGTTGTGTATTATATTTTTGTTTGATAGACAGGGTAAACATGAGCACCCACATCAGCGGTTGTTATGTTATTGCTTTGTTGGGGACACAACTACCACTTTTACCGGTGCAAAATTACAATAAGCAGCATATCACGCTACGTCTAGGGCAGACTGGCTAATTGCAAATGAAATGGAATTTCCACGGCCCTCAGAGCCGCTTTGATGGACAACAAGTTTACAAGTTTTCTGATGGATAGCAAGGGTTACCTGACGCAAAGAAAATTAGGGGTCAAAGGTCGTAATGGGTTTTGCTTGCATGGGGAAACCATGGAGTGTTGTATTCCCTTTCCATTAACAACTCTCCCTTTCCACTGTTTTTTTCCACTCTTTCCCGGTTTATGGAACTGACATTCGGGTGCAGAAATATGGAAAAGTGACATTGTAGCAGTCTCCGTATGGAATTTTGTAAATGATCCACTGAAACAAAGTTTGAGATAATTTTTGTTAGAAAATGTACTCTATGCCAAAATGATGATCCATATGGTTTCACAAACTACAAAATTTCCACTGGTGGGTCAAAAAGTTTGTCATTTTCAAACAAGTTGTTCTCTACACTTTGCAGCAAAATGCTCCGGACAAAACCGCTCTACTATCTCACAATACCCAAGTCATAATTCCTCTACAGAAACAACTATCCTATAATTCAACGATAAAAAAATTCCCTCGTATTTACTTGAACGTAATTGAGGTGTCAAGTTAATTCTGTTTTGAAAACAGGTCACCCCATGGCGAGAACCTGCGTGGAAACACCCTACTCATTTTGCGATGCTCTTTCTTTTTTTTTTCACCACTTTGCCGCGGTGTCATCACGTTCTTGTACAAGGGGAAACCCACACACACTTCCCCTTTGTTCGTTTTCTAAACCGTCTCCCTCCCATCAATAATACTCATCACACACTATCAATTAGCCGCTACTACTTTCTACAAGCTCCTGCCGAACACAAAAGGAGCGCAAAACGAACATGTGTTTAATGATTTTTATGATGACGCTTTTTGCTTTATCAGAATATAGATTTTTTTTTCATAATACAGAAAAAAGCACATAAAAAATCAATTTTCTATGAAAGCAAAAAACGCTTCAAAATACATGGTGCCTCTGAGGTATGTATCAATTTTGGATTCTCGAAGAAAACTTCCAGATTAAATATTTTGAAAATCAGCCTTAGGTATTACTCATCTTGGGTCGAGAAATCAGTGTCGACAGGATTCAAGTGGTAAATTTTGCACAGGGAGTGTGTCATCCGCTTGGATTTTTTGGTTTGTGCTAGTAACAGCGACATATTAAAGATACCCCCAAAATGAGCAAGAAGACATTTGAAATTTTCCTTTTGGATCGATAAAAACTACTGGCAAACTCAATGATGCAACTCATCTTGTTTGGCAAAGAATAAAATGCTGGCTTGCGGTTAAAATCACAGAGGACGTGAAAAGTGTAGTCAAAAGTCATATTTGTGGATATTTTACTTTTTGGAAGGATTTGATTTATGACAGCTTCTCTACTTCAGTGTCACAAATCAACACTTTCAAACCCCCCTCCTCCCCCCCCCCCCAAATCACCTCCCTTCCCTGTCCTTATTCTAAACAACCTGGATTAAAATCAGTAGGTTCAATCAAAGTCTCACAAATTTTAGGTAAACTTACTTTTCCTACTTAAAGAACATTCTGTTTGGTCTAAAGACCCAATTTAGGTCTATGAATTCAATGAAAACTCTCGTTAAAATTTACAAAACTGTTGACAGCGTGCACATAAATTTGTTTGCAAATTCAAAAAACAGAGACAACGGCCATACAGAATGCCACACGTAAATCTATATATCTGTATGCCATAAATACAAACAGACACCCTCACAAATTTCACAATTTATTTCACAGCTACCGGTCCCAGTGATATAGTGATACATTAAAACCAAATGTAACACAGTGTCACAGCGGTAGGACCAGCTGCCCCACTACATTTGTTTTTGCAGCCAGCTGTGGACCAAGGTCAGAGGTCAGAGCTGTCACAGAAGTTCAAGTAACAGAGAGTGAATCAGACACTGTCCTTCCATGTAAGTCTTTTGTCACACTTGAAATTTCCAGAAGACAGGAAGGTTACATATTGACTTTTGTATTCAAAAGAAAATGTTGATGCACTACTAAAAGTGTCAAGGAACTCAAATATCAACATGATATGCACACTTTCCATCACTTATTTTTCGATAAATCTTTTTTCATATCTTTCAAAAGAGAAATGTATTATCGTCACATATAAAAAAACACTTGTAATAATAAATATGGTGTTTTTTCAATTCGATTATTTGTTTTTGCATGATTGCAGAGCTCTGATTGCTCTAATTTACTTTTCAATATTTGAAAGGTATTTTGATTACAGATCCAGAAAAATCTATCCCTCACTTATCGTAATAAACTTATACTAAATCAAGTTACGCCACACAAGGAAGCCCCTTCATTTTGTTTTTATCTAAGAATTAGTTTCAGAGAAGAAACCACAGTAACAAATGTCCACGTGCAATGACAGTGATATACAGGGCACACTTCATTTTTCTCTCTTAAGTTTCTGTATACCTGACAATTCAGCGAACGTTTCACTGTCTTTGGATAATGAGGGCAAAACTCATTCAAGAGTTGTCCACCTATAGATAGGACAAGATAAACCATCAAGAATCTCTCAGTGGAAGAAAGTATCAGGCCTGACTATCTGAAACCACGTCTTGAAACAATGGGAGTTTCCTCTGTCGTATGACTGGTAGCTTGTATGCCCACATGACTACAATCAGAAACAACCGCAGATCACTGTGTTAATTCAAAAGTTGTCAATAACTCGGGCACTGACAAATCCTATCATTAATAGGGTTCATTCGGCAGAGCACCGAAAAACGTGAACTTTCTCCCACGAGACCCGCCATGTCCTCATGTAACCTCTGACCCAACCAGTCCATGTTGTCTTAACTCACCAGCCTCTTGGTCCAGCAGGACCACCTACGGATCAAGCATGTCCGCACCTAACACAGGTATGACATATTTTGTCAGGAATTCGATAGTCTGGTCCCACTGGAGACATCTCCTGTTTTGTTGAGAGCCGTAACCCCATCCTGAATTCATTCAAAGAAAACCACCGGCAATCACTATCAGGTGATATCTGTAACAATCATGGCGAACTGTCACCACCTCTTGTTCTGGACGCCAAGGTACAAAAACATGTTTTCACAGAACACAACAACTTTTGTCGTTTCTTCTCTTCAAATCTACTCTCAAACTCACCATGCCGCAGAAGTGATCTCCTATCTCCTCCTTCCCAGGTATTAAACAGACAAAAACAGGAAAATAAATAATGACCTACCAACCTGTCCCGGCACAGAGTTCATCCGAAAGAAAAATGGCAGGAAGGAGATTATCCTACACTCAACAAAATCTGCGCAAAAAGTGAGCTTTTGTTTACTACGCCTCCACTTCTTTTGACCTTCAAGTCACTTTTCTTCACTCCGAGCTTTCTTCCCAGAATATCAAGTTTCGGATCTTCTGTGCAGTCGAAAATCCTCAGGCTAAGGTGACAGAGGTTGTGGCTGGAATTCCACGAACAGATAACAGTATCTTGCAGAGTTAAGATCTCATTACCTCTGAGACACTTTTCCCGCCAAAAAAAATTCTGATCAAATTTCATCGGATTTCAAAAACATATTGAATAATTTATTCTCCATTTTGGGCCAAGCGTCGCTTTGAGGTGCTTCGCATTTCGGCCGGTGCGTAGATACTGCGTGGTTTCCATGGAAATTGGGCCGAAATCGCTTCAAAGCAGAGCAAAAGCGTGTCCTCAGATGGTCAGAGCTGTCAACTGCCGTATGGGTGATAAAGACAAGATGTTCTCTGACTGTCTTTAACTAGCACCACATTTGCTTAATTGACAAGATACTTAAAGCCGGATCAGATCTTGGAGACCATCTCTCAACATGGTTCTGGAATGTTGAGGGTCTGGCCTGGTCACTTAGGACAGAGAGGGGGATTTTTCCGTGCTCAATTCCCTAAAAAAAATAAAAATTTACCTCAAAACACAGGAACTGGAAAAAAGAAAGCTTGAATCTTACAGCTGGCATAGCTTTAATTCCACAGTCCACTCTTCAAAACTTTTTCCCCTACACCCTCCCTAACACAGGTTCAGTGATCCCTCCCGGTAACGTCTGGCGACCGATTTTAACAGCCGGAAATACTCATCCAGCAGATTCCCCAAAGAGCAGAATTCCGATTGTACAAAGTAAAGATAAATATCCACCAAGGAAGACATGCCAAACAGCATATTTGATCTCATACACATGCCTATTTTAGTCGCTTTTCCTCTCAGCTAAAAATACACCAACTTATACATCTTTATCTCTTCGGAATGCCACCATACTTCTTCCGTTATCTGTGCCTTACTCATCCCAAAACTTTTACTCTGGACAGCAAGTACCATTGTGCGTCACTCTTCCTTAAGCCGACTACTTCAGCTTCTAAGCTGTTGACCTTGGCAATCTAACTTCGTGTGCACAAACAAGGTTACTTCAATCAAAATCAAGACTAAATAAATGAAAGGGGAGCTTATCCAAGGTTCAAAAGTTTCCATCCAAATAATGATAAGTCACAGAACGCTAGTCCCTCTTCCCTTCAATTACCAGGTTTTCAAAAACAAATTACTTTCTCTAATAATTTAACTGTATTTTTTGTTTTACTGACTGCGACCACATTAAGAGTAATTTATTTGGGAACGCTTCATACAATAGCCTCCTTTCATAAATTGATACAATGACTGGTATCCAGAAAATGTATCAAAACATTCCACTGTGATCAACTGAATTACCAACACAAACCATTAAATAGCTGGATATTACAGGGGTGGCAATCATTCAGCCATGTCTCTTCCTGTCTGTCTCTTTGTTTTGCTTTTACTCGTCTTTCTTTCTTTCTCTCCCCTTATATATATATATATATATATATATATATATATATATATATATATATATATATATATATATATATATATATATATATATATATATATATATATATATATATATATATATATATATGTGTGTGTGTGTATGTGTGTGTGTGTGTATGTGTGCCCCTCTATATGTATAGATCACTCACACACATATATCATATGTATACATGATATATATGATATATGTGAGTGTGATCTATCCATATAGAGGGGACAAGGGAATATATATATATATATATATATATATATATATATATATATATATATATATATATATATATATATATATATATATATATATATATCGCATGTACACAAGGAAATACCCCAACCCCAAAGATTCTATCTCTATTCACATATCTGCTGGGTCTGCTCTGTACATCTGCCTGTTTCAACAATATTCGTCTGCCTTTTTCTACCTGTCACCTTTCTCTAAAGAGAGTCTATCAGTCAAATACCATCCTCCAAACCATTTTTACCTCCATGTATCAGTACACAGCAGATTAAAATTCCTACTTTCAGTAACAACACTCTCCCTCTCAAACATGAAAAACCACAAATTGAATCCAGCAGTTGCTACATCCCCGTACATCGAATGATGACATCAGTCACGGCTCTGGTTTTTTTTATTTCTGCTTAATTTCCACGTCCCAAATACCTTTAACCTGAAACACACAGTCGCTAAAACAGAATTGTCACTCAGTAAAAGAGAGTGCTTTCAATTTTTTTTCCCCACTTTAACTCTACATCGGCTATCACAGACACGAAAAGTCGCAAATTGAATTCGCTCGTTGCTGGCAGAACACTTTTCACGGACAAAAAACGATCTGACTGATTCCATTGACGATCTTGATACAGGTGATTCCGGAGATGGCCCCGAGCTAGAATTTAGAACTTTACTTTCATGTATTCCATCATCGTGTTTTAACATGAAGCAAAAATGGCATGGCCCCGAGTAGCAATATATAGATAATTAGATATTGGGATCCTGAACATTCTTAGCTTCAGGGACTGCGAAAAAAAATCTCTAGAAGCCAGTCAAAAATGCTCATGTACGTATTATCTGGCAATTGCAGATATTCTAAAACCATATCCATTATCGAATCAAAAACCAGAATTTAATCATCGGATATTTATTATTTTTCCACCTGGGCCTTGAATAATGTTTTTCCAATCAGCGTTACGACTCTCATTACAGCAGATGTTCTTTTCTCTCTGTCTTTTTTTTTTTTTTTCCGCCTTGCCTAGACACAAAGATATCATCTACCTGGTAATAAACCACATTTTCAGCTTAATTCGTCGTAAAATGATGGCCTCGGGATGAATCAGTTGACTACAAGCTGAGCTGATGTGGACATGTCAACAGCCAGTCTGAGGCAATGGCAAAGCCTTTACCACTTTTGTGATAACGCAATAATAGCTGTCCCTGAGTCGATGCCGTTTGACTCTAAACCTGAAGCCTGCACCGTTTAAAAGGCTTCAAAATTCATTAACATTTTCACAGACACCTCCTGAGAATTAACTTCTTAAAAGGATGAGTATGTTGTGCTATTTTGATTTAACTTTCTTCAACTGGCATTAAAAATGTCATCCACTGCTTGGCTTTCTTCTCTGAGAAAAATTAACAAGAGAAATTCTAGACTGTGCTCAAGACGTTATATAACGCAAAATGACAGAGAGCAAACTACGTCTGCAAGACCCTTAAAACTGTGGCCACAGTCAGAATTATCTTGTTCACATTGGCAACCCAACTGAAATTTGGGCCGACGCAAAATAATTGTCCTTTTGGAATTAAATTTGGTCCGTGTCCACACTTACCGGTACCAGAATTAGGGCCGACGTAACTTTACCTTCCTTTGTGACCTCTGACCTGTCAAAGTTCAAAATGGCGCATTTGAATATGGCACGTTGTTTCTACTGTTCATGATTTTCCTGTGTTTTTACGCACAAGAAGGGCAAATATGACTACCACTCACCCTTTTAATCATCGGAGAGATCTTCACCATTTATTGGATGAGCATATGGTATATATAAGACCGCGGTGGAGAAATAACCAGTGCGCGGCATTTTTGACATGCCTCTCTAGTCTATTACGTGCACTGTGGAATCGAATGACATGGTCTCGTTTGCGGAACAAAGGTTGGTGGGAAGTTCAGCGTACATGGGATGATATTAAAATGTAAAGACTGGATTGAAAACTTTCGATAGGTGTAAACTTTAGTTTCAAACGTCGTTTGTTTTGTGCGAATAGTGTGACTAGTTCAACTTCGATCCATAGCGGAGGCCTGGTCAACTGGGACCAGGGCCGACGTAACGTGTCCACACTGGCGATTTGCGTCGGACCAAATTTTGCGTCGGCCCTGAGTCGGCCCTGAACCCCCCCTTCTAACCGGGACCAAACTGAGTCGGCCCAGGGCCGACTCAGCGTGTCCACATTGGTTTTTTACGTCGGCCCCGGCCCTGGTCGGGACCTGGGCCGACGCAAAGTCGTCAGTCTGAACGTACCACTCATCTATATTGGTATTGTTGCATTTTCACAATGAATATAGTTACATTGTTAATACTTCTCTCACTTTGCCACACTGGAAAAAAATAAATCATGAGGTGTGTTTATAGCTCCCTCAATCTTTCTTTTTAGTGTGTGAACATTATTTTAATTGTTATACATATTCATTACATGGCCATTATATCAACATTATTTCGTGTCATTTATTCATCATATGGGCATCATTTTGGCATGTTAATATAAACCCATTATTTCATGACCTCTGGGGGTTGATACATGTTTGCGACGGTGGACACTCCATTTAAAGTGTTTCCCACTATTTCTATTCATACGTTTTAAATAATTAAGTATAACTGAATTTAGTGGAATGTTTATGGTCCTTTTTTTAGAGTTTTATGTCATGTCAGAAAGAACATAGTTTATTGGTCAATTCAGGTAGTAATCTGATCTGAACTTTCATTTTCAACCTTGTGAAGATTTCATCTGACCAGGAAAGTACCATGAAGCCCTTGTATTTGTATGTCGATCATTACCTTTTTTGTTTTCATATTGATGCAATTCTTTTTCAATGGCTTAAATATCTGTACGAGTTATCAGATATCCCTTGATACTGCAGTTGGGTAAAATCTGGGGAATAGTTGCAACTGTGGACACCAAGTTCGACTCTGAACTTGAAGCAAGAGCCCATCATATATCAACAAACTCAATGTCTTTGGACACAATGACAAGTCTGCAATATCAATACTTGATGTTTTCAAATTAAATATCTACAGACTATGGATACATAAAATGGAAAAAAGTAAATGATATTCCTTGTCCAGTTTTAGCAACCACTGGGACCCAATAGAATTCCCTCTTTCATAAAACATGTGATTTATGTACCATGATCACTGATTGGTTGTCACTCTCGACAGTTGTTTTTCACACAAATTAAGGTAACCTTTTTCAAATAATACAGTAATATTAAATATCTACAGACTATGGATACATAAAATGGAAAAAAGTAAATGATATTCCTTGTCCAGTTTTAGCAACCACTGGGACCCAATAAAATTCCCTCTTTCATAAAACAACATGTGATTTATGTACCACGATCACTGATTGGTTGTCACTCTCCACACAGTTGTTTTTCACACAAATCATGGTAACCTTTTCAAAATAATACAGTAATATTATTCAAGGGCTATTTGTCATCTTCCACAACTTAGTTAATGTTCTCTCTCAAAAAGAGTGATAATCATAAATTGCCCAGGTGAATTCAGTATAATTCCAACACTCTCTTGCTGGGCAAACTGAGTCAAAGAAGAATCATTTTATATGATTTCATATGTCATCCATTCAATTCCAGTCAGTAGGTCTAATATTGATGTCACATTTTTTTCTAAATATCCACTTAAATTAATATCAAAACAGTTGTATTCTGGTTAAATTTGGGTAGTTTTCTTAGTGTGTTTCTGTTTGGCTGAAAAACTGATGTCCACAATGTCCAATTTAACCCTTTGAGGGCTGGAATTTTTCCCACCAATATTTTAGTGCAACATTTTACAAAAATTTTAAGAATTTTTAGTATTTTTTTGATGATTTTGGACCGAATGGGCATCACATTTCCTAGGCTACAATTTTTTTAGCAAAATTTGGCATATTTTATGAAGGCAACAAAAATTGACTGTGGCACTCAAAGGGTTAAGAGAAACTGTTTCAAGTCATGTTCACAAACATAACATAAAACTTGTAAAAAAAAAAGACGATAAAAAAAAGAACAGGGATGGGCGATCAGAAATTAAGAACAGGAAAGTTCTTGACTGAGAAAGACAAAAACTGACAGGTTCTTAAACCTCAGTAGTAAAATGTTTTATGTGGCCTGTTGTCTGACTTAAGAGCTTAGTCAGAGAGAGACAGCAGTTTGGATTCCCACAGGACCAAGGAGAAAGCGATCTTCAATGGTGACTCTTCACTATTCATATTGAACGGTTATACAAACCGTTTCTCTGCTCAACAGACTTTCCGATCAATGAGCCCATAATTAGACCAGAAGCGACTGGGCTATGCAAACTTTTACCTACAGTCACAATGAAAATTTGTCGATATATGCCTTGGATTTTGAAATTATCTAGAGAACTGTAGTATCAGAAGAGTTGACTTTTCCCTTCAGGGAGGTGGGGGAATGTTTTGTAAATTTGTGTGTATATTTCTTGGATTTTGAAATTCTCTAGAGAGCCACCTTCAGATAAAGAGTTCCTTAAGCCGTTATAAAGAGGGGAACATTTTGTAACCCAAATTATTTTCCTAACGTGGGGTACATTTATGTTTATACAACAAAGCTCAGTGTTTATAGTCTTATGCTTATATGGTCAACTTTACTTTCAAATCAAAACTCACCACAACCAAAAAGTGCTTTGGAAATTTTGAAGTTGGCAATTCGCAAAACAAAATTGATGAAAAAACAAGGAAAGTTACCAGTTTTTTTTATTTCATCAAGCAAAGTTGAATACCTTCAAGGAAAATACAATATCATAATGCACAAAATGAGACCAAATAATTTATGGGAATTTTTATTTTGTCACAACTTTCATTATTTGGTTAGTAGTTTACACATAAAATTTATGGACGTAGATGTAAATGTACACAATTTGAATTCTGACCTTTTTAAATTTACACAGATGATTAAAAAGCATACGGCATATTCAAAAATTATGTTTTCACTGGAAAATTGACAAACATTATAAAAATACACTCGCAAATTACATCTTTGTTTTCTCTCGGTCCGGCCAATAATTCCAGACGGAACTGAAAACATGAAAAGGCAAAAATGGTATACAGCTGCTGTTATTTCGAAGAAAAGAACACTTTGAAATAGTCACAGAAACTACAGGAGAGTATGACGATGTGACCGCAGCAAGAAACAAAAAATTTGGTGGACAAATTTGAAAGATAAACCGCACATGTTCTTCTTAAGCGGTACGGTTTTGTGGGGAATGATCTGTTTGTAAAGTAATCCCCTCCGACTAGAACCCTTAATTTTTTTTAATCTCTGCCTTGGTGTCTAAAGTAATGAACTTTTCGTGAATCAAATTGGCCTGTCAATTCTAATAAAACCGCTAATTCGATACGAGCGAAACGTCTAATTTAACCTGTTGTTTAGCGTATGATATTCAGGATAATCATATTCTTTAGAATTTTGGACGATTAAACAAACAGCACACAGGCATCATCTAAATTTCATCAATTGCAACCAGAAGACGTCAGATTAACGCACTGATATCGACATGATTTGACATGTCTCCTGACAGCCTGTATAAAATTATATCGCACGGTCCGGTCAGTAGAGTTATGAAATTACCAACAACTGACAAATCCATTGTTATTGACTGCCACGGCTCAAAACCCTTCCCTACCCACCTGTCAATTTGCACCAATTTACACCGTTAAACTTCTTAATACTCCAACCCTCTCCATTCTACCACTAACCGCATTGTATACACACCATTTTTTCGTATTCAAAAACACAAATTATCATGAATAGAGAACATAAAAATTAAACTTGACATTTTTTAGAGTTCCTTGGGGCAAAAAATGGCCTGCTTTCTTTGACATCTTGATGAAAATTACAACCTACAAGGCTCCACCGATGGAGGAAATTTTCACAAAATTGGCAGCAACAATATTGATAGAAATTTGAACATTTTTAAGCGGAGACCATACAACAAGGTCAAGTGCACTCCTTCATCCTTGTACAAGATGTTAAAATTTATTGTAATTTTATTGAAGAAATGTGACATAAATATATATATATATATATATATATAATATATATATATATATATATATATATATATATATATATATATATATATATATATATATATAAATATATATATACATACATACACACACACACTCATACATAAATACATATATAATTCACTGACACATTTCTTATTTAAGAAATTTTGCAATATTTGAACAAGAATTGACACTGTGTGCATGTATTTGGATATTCAATATTTATGCACTCTCTACCAGTGCAAAGTGAATATTTTTTGCTTCGCTAACATCTTAGTCAACAATCTAACACTCATATCCATCACATGAATTCAATCAACACACATTAGCATAATGAACTTCTGTCTCTTTCCCAGGAATCCAAAACCAACAGCTAAAGTGAGTCAAAAAAAAAGCAGGTTGTTTTCTCGACATTCAATATCCACGTCCCTGACTGTCTGTCTCTGTCTCTCTCTCGCTTCAAGATAGCAAGTCCCACCGTAGCAACATCCACTAACGTTCCACAAATGCTATTGTCATAGGTATTTTGTAACAACTTTCCACCACTATGACACCATCTCACCCCCTCCTGACACCCTCTAACCCTCTCACACTCCTCTCATCTCTCACCTTCCCCCCCCCACCGAAACTCTGTATAGACTAACCTAACTTTGAGTGCTCTAATTTTTCCCACCAAAATTTTTGTGCAACATTTTACGAATTTTTATGAATTTGTCCGCAATTTTTTGATAATTTTGGACCCAATGGACATTACATATTATTGCTTATAGTTTTTAATCAAAATTCTGGCAAAAGTCTGAAAAAATGACAGGGTTAAGTATTTTATTAAGGTCACAAAAATTGACTTTGGCGTCCAAAGGGTTAATGACATCAGTGGGGTTCTCTAAATATTGATACCAAAGGGCTGAATTTAATTTTTGGAACAACTAACACCAATTCACAACTTCAAAAGTCTTATTTACAAACACTTATAAAACTTTCATATATTTTTTTATTTTCAGAAGGCGAGGAAATGACCTTGCGTGTTGGACAATGCTGTGAAGTATTTGCATACAGCGAAGTTTACACGACACAAACAAGGGCATCTCTTGACCTGGTCGGCAGCCAAGCACAACAATTCGCTATCTCTGTATGCTATTGACAATGTTTTCAAAATGTAAATAGATCCCTGAGGAGAGTGTCTATTTTCATTCTGATAAATTATCTCTTTGAACACACGCTACCTCCCCAAAAACTGTGGAGCCGCGGGTCCTGGAAGCGGTGAAAACGACCAAATTTCTTTTATATCAGTACACGAACTAAGATGATAATCATATTGATAGAGCGTGTGAATGGAAGACACAGAGGGGGAAAGTGGAGTTTACTGATGGGACACTCTATCAGAAGTGAGAGATGTCTGTATGCGGCGATGTGATATTCAAAATTGTCAATATTTACAATTGAAATGAAACGGTCCTCTGTTCTCCATTACAAGTACAGCACACACAGATAGATTTGTATCTAATGTGCCGCACCCTGAAAAAAGGAACTGGTATGTCACTCAAAGCAATTCATTTTACCAGTTTTTGCAAAAGGCATTCTGGACGCAGCAGTCTTTATTAGATCAGTTCTGGGTCCCCTACAGCAAAAATATCCATCATCTACAGCATTTCGATTATGAAAAAATCATAATGACTATGATGCACTTACATCAAGACTGCAAATATGAACGGAAATATGATCTAAGGGGTTGAAACTTTATCTAATAATTTACTCAAAATATGCACTCAAACCTCCCGAATATTATCAAATTATGAACCCTTGTTGTGTCTATGTTAACACAAAAAATTAGGAGATTCTCAAATTTTTTGATTGATTTGGTAAATTTCATGCATAATTTACCATAGTTGCAGCTGACATGACGCTCAGATATGTTGAAACAGGTCCTCTGTTTTGTTAAACGAATATTAATGGCCGCCAGTACATTATGCAAAGTGGATTGCAATAATCAGAGCTGACATCCCATTTTGTTTGTTCTTTTTTTATTTTCTCAAACGTTTCTGATTTTCATGCAAAGTTTGTTGTTTCTACCCAAGTGGCAATATAGCCTTCTTATACTGTGTAGCATAACAACAATTCTGTTAGTTTTCCATACTGAATGAGTTCAAATTTTCAAAATCAATTTTTGTATTGCAACACTTCCTTTTTTCAGAAAATTCAGCAAAACCATAAAAGTTATGAATTATTGGGAAGCCAATAACTATATTGTAAATGCATGAATATAGAAATTATTTGCTACACACAATTTTTAATCGTTTCGTCTTTAGCTTGCATAAAACAGAAGTTGAATAATTCAGTCACCAATTTTGTTGCCCCTTGTTGGCAAAAATTGACATAAAATTGCCATACAAAATACGTAAAAAAAAACCATACTATATTATCCCAGAAGTATTACTAAGTGACATAAACGCCACAATTTACGAGCACAAAACTATAGGAAATAGCAGGAAGCTAATAGCATGTAACTTTAGGCATAATTTTCCTATTACAGATGTCAAAATGTCTTATCATGCCTCGCTCACTGTTCCAAATTTGTTCAACTGGAATTCAGAAGTGTTTAGTAAATTATTTTGAATTAGTCTGGAATTTGAGACAGCTTTAAGGGTGACAACTACACATGTATTCGTATCTTGAATTATTTTTTTCAGTACATTATTATTATCGTTATTATTATTACACAAGTTTTGTGTTTTTTGTTTTTTCATTCATGACACATCAAGCGCTCTTGAACTCTGGGACAATGGGAATCTAGGATCTAAACTTGTCTAAATAAAGATCTGAAGTGAACTTGCTGAAGCACTTGAACTTTTCATTTTAAACAGAAAAGTCTTCCCAGGGGGAAAAAAATAGAAAATGAGAGATATGAGAAAGACTGGATTAGGTTGGTGGTTGAGATACACACACACAGAACACCCAAGCAGACATGTACAGCCCATAAAGTTGGACAATGAGCTAAAACAAACAGTATCAATGTTTGGCAAACACAAGACATAAATGATGTCAGATTGTGGACTGAAAGACCTCAAAACTGATAGCAGCCACTATTTTAAAGAGATGAGTTCATTGGTTGGTTTTGGTTCGATCATAACTCACCACTGTCATTCGCAGGGGCCTTGGACCAGCAGGCAAACAAACGGTTTCTCGCACGGTCATTACAACTAGCCGCAAACTGCTATACCTGTTGAGTATACGACCCCCCCCTGACCTCTGCTAAATTATATTTTAAAGGGCAAATTTACTCAAAACGCCGCTGTTACAATTTATAATTTCTCAAAGACCTCTGCTGACCTTTGACCTCAAACAATCATAAAATACCCTGTGACCTTAATCCTATACAATTTTATTTCGAAAAAAAATTGTGCAAATGGTGACTTAATGTTAAAAATAAAAATTTTACTGGTTCTGTTATCTTTCAAATAAACTTTGTTGTGGTGGATTGTATTCTATTAAGCTTATCTGATTGGTGTTTCCCTCTTTGTAGTTGCAAAGTTTTATTCAAAACGGCATGATTTTGAAAAATGGCTGATGACTACCAGCTAATCCAAACTCCTGAGATGTCTTTGCCCTACCAAGTATATATACTTGATGAACACGTTACACTGCCGAAGGCCACAACTTCTTTTATCAACCTTCCCCTTTTAAAATCGCACCGAGGGATTGAAAAGAATTTTTTTTAAAAGAAGAAAGAAAGAGAATTAAACGCTATGGACCGAGCCGAGAGAGAAGTGAAATAGATGACAGTGGGATGCCCGGGGAGAGATAGATACCTATGTAGTGGGATTAGCACTCTAAGCCGTGGCCTTATTGTTCATTCAATTCTAGACATCTGCTCCTTTGTAAAGTCTTGCCTATAGGGGCATTGTGATGGTTTTGTCGGGATCATCCTTACATACTGTCGACGCAGGGAACAAAAAGTCAGCCTTCGCCAGCAAACATCTGGCCATGTATTTTTCTCTTTTCTGTTCTTTTTTTTCTCCCCCGCTCTCTAATATGTTATATCTGATATTTGCAGAAAAGATAAATTCGGGCTGGAATTAATCTGCTGTCATTGAGGATTTGGGGATGAAATGTGAAAATCAAACAGGCAGCCATATTTTCGATGAGTTTGGGCACTGAGATATAATGCATCCAATGTGTGATGGCAAGTCAATAATGCGGCTTGAAGACGATCAATCGTTCAGATATGTCAGCTGGTCTGATCTCATACAAAGAGAAACTGACAAAACAGATAAGACGACAAAATTTAAATACATTTTGCAAAAAATCAGATGCAAACTACCATTAGCAGAAACACGTTGAAAAGAATTCAAAATGAGCAACTTGAAGTCTTGCCTCCAAAAGCCTAGCCAAGTCACAGTCCCTCCGCGGAGGAACTATGACCCCGTGAAAAAATTACTCCACTGAGAAAATCCTGTCAAATATGTGACTGGGAGCTCCATCCGGTGTCTAATTTTTTTGTCTTTTACTCCCTAATCCTTTTTCAAAACAGAAGCCAGTGGACTTACAGCTTGACTCTAAATCCCACAGTTGACATTAAAATCCCAAAAAAATGTACATGAGCAAGTTCTCTCAGCATGCTCACTCGTTGTCAACAGGTATTTTCTCAGACTTGACTGAAAAAAAAAATTCCATTCCCACAATGCCACTTGAGCAGAAAATACCATCCACGTACTCAAATATCGGTGATGGACTCTTCTTAAATTTATGCCAATCAATGGATGCTTTGTGGCAAGGGAAGGTAAAAGAACCACGGAAAGCATTATGGAGAAGTGAAAAATTCCGCAATATGAACTCGTTTTAAATTCTCTACGTATCACTGGTCGCCAGTGAACTTTTCCTGCTCTGCCCCGTACTGGCAGACAACACATAGGGGCTATTAGTATCTGACCATTTTATCTCTGTGATTAGCTTCCTGTTGACTTGTTCGACACATCTTACATAGGAAGAAGATGTGAAGTACCAACCCACTTTATCCTCTTATCAGCAGGCCCATCTGATGTCGAACACACCCAGGTTAACCAGCAGATAACTATTTAATGCATCTGGATGAAGTTTTTCTAATCTATTCACACTGGCTCCTTGAACACGTCTGACTCTGTCTTCCTGTGTATTCTTGTGTCTAATTCGCCACCGTTTCAGCGTTGGCATGCTGTGACTCCGATTTAAGTATCAAAATTTAACATCTCCACGGCAACGTGGGCCGAACAAAACCTGGGAGAGTGGACTAAATAGAAACGTCCCTTCCCGGGCAAAGTGACGCTTTCACGGAAGATAATGTTCTAAAAGCATCCCTCTGTCCCCGATAAAGCTTTCTCTGGTCGCTTGATTGCCGTAACAAGCACTTAAATTGAATCAGAAGAAGTCCTTTAAGCTATGATTGATAGGCGAGTACGTCCCTGTGGCAGACCAGCGCTAAATAGAAGACCATTCAATAGCTTGATGAGGAGGCACTATTACTCCAATATCATCTACACATTCATTTTAATAAAACCTGACCAAGACATATGCGATAGAGTAATTCAATCAATTATATACATAATACTCGGTTTACTTTGGAATACGCGGAGAGTTTCCAATCTGCCCAATGCTCTTGTCAGGGAGTGATATTTTTTCATTAGCCTGACATGCATCCCATCAACATGGAGAGGATTCTTGGCGCACACACATGCACCCTCTGTTGTCATGGCGTATTTGCATGCGCAAACAAACTGTTATCACCTTACGATATATTTGGTGTAATTAATGAAGTCTTCCCTCATTCAGATGCGCTGATTGTCTCGGTTAAACAATCAACAGGGAGATAACAGACTTGGGGGCCAACCCCCCCCCCCACCTTTGGAGAAATCACTAATGCAAATAGTCCCCCCTTTTCAGAGATCCTTTCACAGAAAAATATGTTTGGTGCTTCTCCCATTTTGTGGTTGGTTTGTTTTTTCGGCTATTTAAACAGCTGAACTGTCCTGCCAAACAAAAAAGAAAAGGGATCTTTTGTCTGCGCCACTTCTCCTTGCAAAAAAACGGCTCCTCTGTCAGCAAACAGCAGTGGGCATCTATGCATGTAGTTCGTGCTACGTTAGATTTCTAAGGTGCTCGTCATTGAGAGCGATAAATGAAAAAATCCTTCGCATTCTTGTCGCCAATAGCCGGTCAACAAACATGATAGCCAGGCTCCGACTCAGATGCACTGAACTGCACATCTCCGCCTGCGTGTGATAGTTTTACTGATCAAACATTACAACGAACTGGGAAAAAAAAAACAGTCGAGGACAGAAATCTCTGTTCTGTTTTACTTGTGACCTCTCCTGGTTATTACTCTATTTTGTAGGAATCTCCCCTCTGTCTTGTCCAAGGCAAAACTGCAAGTCTATCTCCTTCTTGTTCAAATTGAAATGCAAATGAGGGGACAAGCCACTCAGGATACTAAAGACATTGTGTCAATGTTTGAAGAAGGCAATCAAATAGAAAGAAGTAAATTCTCTGATCAAGTCTTGCGATCTTTGTCTTTTGTATTGACAAGGCCTATACACCTGTTCTTGGGCTTTTTAATTAGCATTAGGGAAAAGTCATCGGTAATTACAATGAAATACAATCCGGCATTCATTTTATCCATACCTGAAATGTAAACATTTACACTTCTGTTCATGAACTCTGTTTGACACCAAATATGAGAGTCCAAGCAAAAACTGTTTTGTCAACTTTACAAGGTCAAGATTCTTAACCCCCCCCCACCCCCCCTTAATTTTTTTCCAAAAAGAATTTGGCTCCTTGCAAATTTACGAAGGTTCAAAACGTTATCACACAACAACATACAAGCTTCTGATACTTTACTAATGTAGCACCAGGAATTAAAAATAATCCACTGCCAGTTTGTGCTGGGGGACAGTTTAGTCCAGTGTATACTATATTGAACAAACCACCGCTTGATTTGCATAGGTAGAAAACAACCAGCGATGACATTGGAGGTTTTTAAATAGACAAAAGTGAATTGTCAGTCGAAATGATGGTCTGTTTGCGCATTCCTCGATCACTGACTAGCAACCGCATTCATCATTGAAAGATGAAACAGCAATCGATGACACGTCGCGTCATGGAGATGATTTGTGTTTTTTAAGTCCAAGACACATTTTTCTTTTTTTCTTTTTATAATGCGCCTAGCAATGTGAACATTTTAGTCACACTCGTATAGTTTTAAAACCGGGTTTAATCAAAGCTTGAGAAGTGGGGGAACTCCTGGGAGACAATCCGTGATTAAATTGATGTTACTTTTACTTAAGGCTTTTGAGTGATAATTCTCGGCGGAGTTCAACTGAATACGGCACGTAGGGACTAATTCAACCGGCACTCTCTGATGCGCCCCGGTCCATCCATTGTCTGCCTATGACTTCATAGAGCTGGTCGTCTTTTACGTTAAGTGTCTGAAACCTTTCATCGGAGTGATTGATCCAAATATGGTCAGTCTGAAAATGCGATGTCTTTTGTGTGCGACGATTTAAAAACCGTTCTCTCGACAAACAGAGACACACGAACGCTAGACTTCTTTTTTTCCCCAATATTCTCTCTAGGCTTCCTATTTTACACTTATTCTTTCATTTTTCAACGCCCATTAAAAGCCTTAAGATATCAGTGACGTATATCACAACTGACAAGCCTTTGAATGTATGGCTAACACATAATTACATCATTCTTTGTAGCATAATAATATGTCCAACCAGAGCATAATTATATATGTCTATATCTTGCTTCAAGGAACGTTTTATATTCATTTTTTTTTTTCAGTGGGCTGACAATCTACTCCCAAAACTCTTCGAAATCACTTCATTTTCACAGATTAAAGTAAATAGTATTATGATGAGAAAATTTTGGATCAGAAATGAAAAGTTTCAGCAACTGGTGGTTTGAACACTCAGGCATGGCTGACTGCACTCTCTTTCCGTACAAATAACCGATTCAAAAAAAATCTCATTGGTTCTGCTTTATCACATGACAAAAGCTTACAACTATACAATTTAACAATTAAAACTGGTCAATCTTTCTTCAAATATTCAGCCCGCAGGAGAAATTGTACCAACATACTTGGGTGGAAAATCCACAGTAAAGAGCTACAGGCAAAAGTTAGTTTCTCAGCGTTCTTACAATTGTATTTTTTTACAGCCTTGAACTCAACTTTGATAATTTATCAAAAGTATATCTAGAAAAAAATACAATATTAACGTAATTGTTCTGTCACTAGCACTTTGATTTGGCATCATTTTGAATGTATACATTATAGCACTATATGATGACAATTATCATTTCATGCCTTGTTACCTGTACATGAACTCAACCCTTATTGAATACAATGGGGTTATACCAAAATCTGGTAGTGATAGGGGTGACAGTAATGATGATGAAATCTGTCATTTGTCAGAAATTTATGCCAGTGTAAAAATTCGCTTGAAATGATGGAAAAGTATTCATAGGATTGCAGCTACAAGATCAAAAAGACCACTTCTGATTGGCTGAATCTGGCACAGAAGGGTAACGATTAGCCAATCAGTAGACAGTACACAATTCTCCACAAAGACACCCTTTCCTGTGACCAAAATTACCCAAATACAGAAAACGCTCCCATATGCGAATACAATACCCAAATCTTCAGATGCTAATTTTCTGCATCATTAGACATTTGCCACTTTAGACACACTGGCACCCCTAAAAAAAGTCAATGGGTGGAGCTTTGTTTATGTAATTGAAGTGCTTCAAATATAGCTTTCAGCTCCCAAAAATCAAATTTCCAGAGAGCCACCTGGTAACAGTATCCAAATTTGAATCAAAACTTTTGACAGCCATTATGCAAATCCAACAATTCATCTATTTGTTAACAATCAAAAGCTCAAGTACCTATATGAGTGACACCCTACAAGAGAACTTTTTAAAGTTATTTCGATTCAGCTGGTCAACCCTCACATCACCAAAGTGTGGAATAACCCTATTGTTGTCTATAGTAAAGCTGGACATCTACACTTGGAAATAAGCGTGACAGGGATTAAGATTTAATTTTTTTTCCCAATGTTCATCAGAACCATTGTTGAAATTAAAATAAATTTATGAAGTAAATAGTTTACGAGGGATTTACTTAGGAAACAATTCACAACAAAGTTTAGTGTCCTAGTTTATCATGACTCAATTTTATGTAAAACTATGAAGTTAATTGCAAAATACACTCTAACATAACTGTCTAAAGAGCTACGTGACACAAACGAAACTGAAATATATCAAAACTCACAAACAATAGCGGCCATAAATTAATTATGG
Source organism: Ptychodera flava (assembly GCF_041260155.1). Lineage (NCBI taxonomy): Eukaryota > Metazoa > Hemichordata > Enteropneusta > Ptychoderidae > Ptychodera > Ptychodera flava. Next base: position 17,391,126 of record NC_091934.1, read on the forward strand.
AACATCAAACCTGTTGCATGTGCTAATCTCCTGCATTTTACAATACTGAGACAAAAGCGAGCCCCTGCTTCATGAGGAGTGTTTTGCGTGAAATATGGCTGATAATATTGTGATGTCAAATCCAAGAATAAGCTGATTAATTGCTGGAAACAATTCACCTACACAACATCAATAAAGTAAGCAAACCGAGGGCAAAACAACTTCCCATTAGCTGATGTATCCCGGGCAGACTTTTTTGAGGACGTTGGCAATCAACCGATCTCAACGAGACTCTCTCACGAGCCTAGTCTCCCACGTCAAGAGGCAAAACGAAAAATACTTTACCTTCTCTTTATGCCTGATAGCAAAGAGGGGGAAAAAAACGATGAAGTTGAACTGGAAACCTATTTGGATGCCTGGCCTGCGGACACTGGCCCTCCACAGTGACGACTGTTTATAAACCCAGATGTCGCGGGTGAGCATTCACCCAGGGCATGTAATCTACGGCTCCGCTTAATAGATCTAGCATGTCTGTTAGCTAGACAATGCCCCTGCTTGCAGAGATAACTTTCCAAAATAGCAAGCGTCCTGACTCTGAGGAGGGAAAGGGGGGGGAGACAGCGAGAAGGAATATCTGCCTGCAGTGCTAGATTACACAGTACTAACTGGTTTGTCCTGATAAGGGCGTATCCAAGGTCATACAACAGATACTAGGCTACAGGACACCAGTTCTGCAACCCATCCATTTTGTCAGTTGATCTTCGGATGTTACCAAAATAAAAGCACTTTTTTTATGCTTCCTGCTCCAACTGCCTTGGAAATCTGCATGAGGGCTTTGTTGTCATGGTGACCCCTGCTGTGGGGGGGGGGGGGGGGGAAAGCGACTCCCTGCTTATTATACCATCACTTTGCAATGCTACTTAGGGAGATTATTCTGCTATTTATTCATCTCAAGTAAAACTGAATATATATTTGACAATTTCCTTTCTTTATCTGTGGATGATGGCATTCCACAGATACTCAAAAGTTTATCTCTCTCTGACTCAACTTACTAGCACCACAAAAAGCATTTTGATTGGTATACAGTCTCATTTAACCGACTCCCGTGTGTTTATTTGTCCATCTTCAAGGGGCAGAAACTGATAGTTTTCATTCTGTTGCCAGGATTTGAGCTTCACCAAAAGTCTCTGCAATGACTCGAATTACAATCTCCGATGTACACATATCGCCAGTGGAAACTATAACGGCCATTCAAATGGGACTTGTACCGGCGTCTATGTATGGGGTACTCAAAAAGCAGTCCAGCGTTTCCGAACCACTGGCGCGTGAAGTAGTTTCTCAACATAACAGAGGCGCACAAAACCTTCTTTTTGAATGGTAATCATCAGGTACAACTTTCAACATTGAGAAGCCGTGGTCTCATAGTCGTGAGGGAGGTTCTCCACCACAAAGGAGTCGATGATCTCTGATGTTCCTTTAATTCAGAATGAAATGTTGGGCCGTCTTTGTGACGAGTCTGGCCCACCATGCGTTTTTTTTTTATGTACAGCGATACTGAGGTACGAGCACCGCTTGGACTTTGAGCTCAGCAACGACGAGAGTGGTCTCAAACAACCTACATTTCGCTATGCATATGACGATACTCCATTACATATAAAAAAAATCTCCATTATTAAATATGCTTCAGTGAAGCCAAAACATAGACTTGGTTTACTGTTGCTGTAAAACGGACTACAAAACAGGAAGCTATGTCAGTTTAGTTTTCAGGGCAAGATACCTTTGTCCACACAATGGACGCGACAAGAAAATGTGATATCGCGTCCCGTGCATATAAGGTTGTGTTTAGATTGTTCGACACGAAACAGCGTAAGTGTCTTCAAAACTTTTATTAGCCATCGGTCGTCCATGCTGGTTGGTCATAAAACCAGCCGACACGTCCGCCGAAATAGCACAGTCTTTGGTTTCCTTTATAGATAGGGCCATCGAAATACACACAATCGGGAGAGAAGGTATTTTGAAAAGACGACTCGCTAGAAAAGTATCGAATTGCAGAAGTGTTGAGTGAGCTCACCTCAAAGAAACGGTCATTTTCACTGGGCGACACCGAGCTCAGCGGGGGCGGCCATCACCGATTTTCACAATATCATATAAAAACATCCAAAATTATCTCCAACGTCCTCGGTGGTTGGGAATCCCCTCGCACAAAGAAACCCCACTCTCAAAACACTCAATTAGCACTGATATAATAACCCCTTTCGATAGAGGAATTGTTCGGCTTTTCAAATGGTAATGAATGTTGGACGTGAAGCCGATGAACAAAGTCACCGGTTCAGGGTGTCTAGGGTTTTTTGAAGAACCCATAGAAGTTGACCTCACCAACGAACTTCCGAAAGTCGATAAAAAAAGTGCCTGCCGCCCGCGCCAGTTGAATTTTGATGAGGGAATTGTTAGCGCTTGATAAGCTGCAGCTGACGTGAAGCAGGAAGTAGACAAAGCGATACGTAAGGGTAGAAAAATTTAGCGGCCACCGCGGTGACTTCGGCACACATGAATACATAAATGATTTCTCTAAAATGATACGTACGGCGCACCGTGGACGAGCCGCGGTCTTCCGAAATGGGAATCCCGATCGTCCGATTCACACGGAATTCGCCCATCACCGAGGTGAGAGCGTTTGGATGAAGCAGAATCGAACCTTAACCTGCTGGAATGAGAAATCGGACTTACTTTTGGGGAGTTTCCGTGCTTTCCCTTTGGACCGCATTGTAACCGCACAGCACTTCACTTGCAACAACGCACACTTGTCTTGTCAACATGGCAAAAGCTACCTGCACGCATGCGCACCTTGACTATTTGATTTCATTTTTGGGGTGGAGATGACACAGTCAAGTCGGCCCGAGCTCACTTCTCCTCGGGCGAACGTCAAAGTCACCTAATTACTGGTTTATTAATTGTGTTATCTAATATGGGTGGAAATTGACAATTCAATCAACTATGATGGTACCCAATATGATATTTCCCACGACCATCTCAAGTTTCATCACCCAGATCCCAGTCGGAAGTCTGCGCGCCAAAACTATCACTGGCTCCAAAACACGACTCGCCCAAAACCGATGAACAACAGCGTGAAAACTGCAAGCGCAATGTAAACTAAAGCGGTAGGTTGCAAGTGATAATACTTTGTAGCTAAATAACCAGAGATCGCTGCGCTGTTTGAATTTGACAGTGCCATAAACCAGTAATAAATTTATCTGCCGAGGACGGCGCATAATAAAATGAAATTTATTGGCAAGAAGTCTTTGTAATTGCAAAGTGGTCGGTGTATTTCATCCATTTCTGCGATAGGTAAACAGAGATGGTCCATGACGAGCTGCGCGTGCGTGGTGATACCGCACCAAGAAAGAAAACCGACAGGTGTTTTCCGGCGAACCATTCATCACTCCAACTAGTTGTGTACTTTCTTTGTTGCCGACAGACCGAGCAACGCAACGCTAGATGGCGAGCTCAATTTCGCATTATTTTTAAACCCAGAGAATCTTCGGAAAATTAGTTTCCATGGTTACAACACGGTCGCCAGTGCTACAGGATGTCCGGCAGTATCTACAAAAATGGCAGGCCGTCAATTTAACTCTCACGACGAGAGAAGCCGCTCTTCGTGGCTTGGCTGTAGAAAGCAGTAACGTATATTTTTCCATTATAAATGGGAGCTTATGTTTTCGCATCGCGACCTGCAGTTTTTCGCATTATGAAGGGTAGGCCCAACTGATGCCGAAGATGAGCCAATCATCTGACTCTGATAGAACTGTGTTGCTACCGCTGTCTTTTTGATATGATACACGGACCTCGCGGATTGAGTAATTTACGTGGTTTATCAAAATGCTGATGCCCGCTTCTGTGAACGACGGCCTTTAATTCGATATGTACGTAATGAATAGCCCCACACGGCGAGAGTTGAAAGAGGCCATCGATGTTTGAATGCCTACTTGAAGCACACCGTTATGTCCCTCTGTGTGCGCCAAGTTCGACCGTCGCCACTTGAATTCCGTGGAAATTTCATAAATATAATATGCAGCGGTTTCTGCATAGTTCGGAATTCCAATACATTTGCTGCAAACATTCTTCTCTGGGGACATAAGTGATGCAATAAGCTCATTTAAACTAACAAAATGTATCTTTTTTTCAAAAAATCACATAAAAATGTAATCAAGAGATTTAGAAGGTAACCGGTCATAAATATTTTAATAAATGCTATCTCATATCTGTGACTAAATTCTCCCATGATTCAACCCCAACACGTGTAATTATCCCGCGCAAATAGACACCTGTTACATTTGCCTTTTCTGCGGGACTACAAAACCGCCACATATTATCGCGGCGCCTTAAAAAAGTGTCTTGATTAGGACAGATCCCAATTAATTTCCAGCGTCAAACGGTAACGTCATTTGATGATTTTTCTTGTCACGTGTTCAGAAAGTGGGATTACCGGGCAAAACGCACTGCCTACTATGCAAATCTGTATGCCACACGAGATTCCATTTATCACGGAGCTAATAATAAAGCTGCTTATTCAGTAATGTATAGGGAAAAATGAGTTTATTCTATGTTGCGAAAGTACAACGTGTAAATTGTACTTTAGAAATGCCGCGCAGGATTTTTGTAGATATCTTAAACCCTTCAACGATCAAAATGGTACGTGTGTTTTGTGTGTATGTATGTATGCAGGTATGTATGTCTCTCTCTCTCTCTCTTTCTCTCTCTCTCTCTCTCTCTCTCTCTCTCTCTCTATATATATATATATATATATATATACTATTGTTCTTGTCATCTGATCGTGACACTGAACTTCGTCAACACCCTATTGTCTTTTTTTTCACACCTGTATTTTTCCGTTGGTTAAATTTTACCCCTGGATTCTGTTCATCAATTGGACCTGACGATGCTTTGTCAACAAGGCGAACAAGCTTGTCACTGTAAAAACTATGTTGTGTTTTGTTGAGACCACCCAAACTCTAAGATTTTGTTATGTTATTATATATATATATATAATATATATATATATATATATATATATATATATATATATGCGTCACCTAATCACTAAATGGACAACAATGTCTCAAACAAGGCGACACAACTTGGAGGTAAAAGCGAGTTTTCACCTCTACCTCGATCCATGGATACAGCAACATGATCCAAGTAAAATATCGTTGAAGCGACCCATTTAAGAGACACTTGCGCCAAGGCTGAGAACCTCCCAGAATCATCCGTCGCATTCCCTCAGGTCACACTAAAATTTGCGTATGTTTTCTTTCACTCTTCTTGAAAAAACACCGCCAGATTATCGGTTCACGGGTGACCCGCATGGGGTGAAGGCGAGACAAACGATCGCTTTATCTGCACGACATCTCTCCATTGTTCAGTGTCTCTTCCCATATCCTGCGATGGATCCGGTCTTTTGCGCCGTCCCTCTAATCCTCTATAAACCCGATGAAAGGGCCTGTCGCTTCTCTATGGGCCATCCGACCATGCGATGAACCGTCTCGCATTGAATTTGGTGCTGATAGGACCAAGATAACACGGGCGGCGGCATCTTTCACTGTCGCCGTATCCAGGGGAGAGACACGGCGCATTCGCGCTGTTTGTCCCGCTCTAAAAAGGCCATTTGTTCAGATCTATTCCGCCGACCGCTCTTCATTTGTGAGAGCTTTTCACTTCACAGAACCGTTCTGAGATAGCAAATTAAAGGCAATTTGTATCGGTAGAGAAGTGAAACAAATTGGCGCGAGAAAAACATCTGACGAAAGGAATGTGCTTGTGTTAACCGCTGAAAAACGGCCCCCTACTATAATGAAAGAAAACAGATCTAGACGTTGTCATTTCTTTACATGTAAGCTTAAATTTGAGATTGTTTATACCCATACTAGACCAATACCCATACTAGACTATGGAAGTAGTCCCTCGACTGCCCTGTGCTCTAACAATGGAGGTAAAATCACCTCCATGTTCTAGCCACAGAGGAGTAACAATTACCATGGCACTGCCGTGTGTATTATTAAGGACCCTCTCCATTATGGGGAGTTTGTTGTCCAAGGTGTGAAGTGCGGCATATTTCTAAAAACGACAACTAAAGGCACAGACTGTGCTTGCGCGGGTTCACAAAGAATTTCAGTGAAAAAAAAACAAAGGATGCGGAGAAATTCCTTGTAGTCAGAAAATCTTAAATTCACATGGGATGTGCAAAATGAAGAACTTGAGATTTGAAGTAAGCCAATCACTGTAGGTAAGTCATTGTGTTGCATGGAGATAAACACGTGATTAAAGTGGCGTCGAAAGCGAGGCGTTGGGCTGATGAGTTCGATTAGCGTTTATACCTGATCCTGGGCATCTCAAATGTCAGACGATTGATTATGATTAAAGATAAAAGGCTGACAAATAAATAAATAAACGCACGGAAGAGGCTGGGGCCGATGCTCACCTCATAATTGAGGACGGCAGTCTAAAACACAGAAATGGGCGGGAATCGACAGTAGCAATTAGGGACCATCCCTGACGCGTAAGCCAGCTGCACCAACAAACTACAACGCATTTCTTTTGTTGTTCTGGACCTGGGGCAGGAAAAGGGCGGGTCAATGTATTGTTCTATTGTCTTTGAGGACAGGAAACTCCCAAGCTGCCTTAGCTTCGAGGGCACTCCCGATCCCGCAAAGTGTGGAGACGCGACAAGGTAACTATCTCTAATTTATCAAACAACACAAACCAGCCAATAGCAGGAACGCAACGATCATAATAAGTCTACGTAAATCGAATTGCGCTTTTTTTTAAAATATGTTTTTTCAAACTGTGTGACAATTTGAATAAGATGCAACGGCATTTGGGGAGGGGAGATAGGAAGATCGATTTATATTTCATATATGTCTTTTGATCGAAGAAAACAGTGACATTGTTTCAAAGGTGCGAAAATAGAACAATACAAGTGCGAACCTTTACACAGTTGCAAGGTAAACATTGTACATTTCATCACAAAGTTTCGCGTAAGAAATCATGACTTGGCCGTTGAAACTGCCAGCCAATACTCTAAAAAAGAACCAAAATTTAAAACTGGCTGAATTAACTATTGCTCAGGCTTCAATCTGCCAATAGATATAGAAGCTATTACTACCGCATCGTGACCACCATCATCATCATCATCACAAAAAAAAATCAACAGAAAAGGCACTGTGTAAGGGACTGGTCAGTTTCTTCAGCCTGGGGGGGGGGCGGTGGATTCATGGGGGGGTCACCCTGTTTTTGACTTTGGTGATAGGGGGGGTCACCATGTTTTTGAAATGCCCAATAGGGGGGTCAGTGTGTTTTGAATTTTGACACAGGCTCATCATTGCCTAAAATGCTAGTGTCAGCCACAAAATTCATAATTCAGTTGTATTTTTCGGCGCGCCCTTTGGGCGCATAACTTTAATAATCAGTCATATTTTTCAGCACGCCCAACTTTAACACATCAAGCATACATACATCAGAGATATCTGTATGTTCAATATTTTTCAGCGTGCTCTTCAAGCTCATTACTTTAATATATCATACATCTTTCAGCATGCCCTTCAGGTGCATGACTTTAATATACAAGGCATATATATCAGAGATATCAGGATGTTTCATATTTTTTGGCGCGCCCTTCGGGCGCCATACTTTCAGAGATATCTTGATGTTTGCTAAGTGAAAGTGCACCATTATGAAATCTGCATTTCATATGAAAAGGATGACAAATTCCTGATACTTTTCTGTTCTCTCTGTGAGAATTCAGTATGAGAAAGCAACATGCACAAATATTTCACAATATATATTTGATACAGTGACTTATTTTAGAGATAGAAAAATGACAAGATATCTTTCCTTCTCATTGATGCAATTATTTTCCTTTGTTTCATAGGTTTTCTGTAGAAAGATGCTTTTTTATGAACAAAATAACAGTTAAAAAAGGCAGTTTTTGTCATTATTAGCTGTGCTTTTATAGTTTCAATGTTACACAAGAAAAGGTCCTCTCAGACACTGTACACATCAGATTTGGCTAAAAAAGCTCTCTATGGCTCCTCAGTAGATTTAATTGGATGGTTGGCAAGTCTTAACACCCATCAAAGTTTTTGATTCACTGCTTTTTCCTCTTTGATATTAATGATTGACATCCATTTCTGTACAACAGTTCAGGACTTTGGTTAAGCAGAGAAAGTGTGAAATACATTCACAGCTCATTCAAAATACAGCTCATTCAAAATGTACTGTATTTAAACTTTAAGATTGACACTTTGAAATTCCTATCTTACAACTGACATGTCAACAATTTCACTAAACATAGAATGACTATTTAAAATATAAATATATGTAAAATTAAAATATATATATATATATATATATATATATATATATATATATATATGTCCATCTTTTTGTTTTACTTTGTCGCGCCCGGGGGGGGGTCACCCTGTTTTCGAATTCGGATAGGGGGGGTCACCCTGTTTCAAAATTTGGAATAGGGGGGGCACCCTTTTTGGTCAAAATTTGGAATAGGGGGGGTCAGCCACTTTTTGACGTCGGCAAAAAATAATCCACCGCCCCCCCCCCCCCCAGCCGAAGAAACTGTCCAGTCCCTAAACGCAGTCTCTGTCAGGCAACTGTACCGCCACATGACATTTTTGCCGTCTTAAAATACGGTACTTTAAGGACTCTTGCTACCTTGTCGTGTGTATGACAAGATTACAAGCTACATCAGACATATCCATACATGCAAAACCAACACCTTGAATGTTCACTTTTGGGAGTAAAACGGACACCTCCCAAAAATCAGCAGAACTATAGCTTTGGTTATTAAAACCTGCACATCATAATCATTTATAAACAACGTCATGAATATTTGAGAGCTCAAGCCTATGTAGCGACCATTACTTGATAATTTTGATCTGCGGGTGGAACTGGGGGTGTGAGCATAGCAACAGACCAGGTCCCTCTGCAAAGGACCCTGAACAGACCGATGATCTGCTATCAATTTCATCAAAAGAAGTGCCGTGGTTATACCTGGCCGCTGAGATGAGTTTTGCGGGTGCAATGTCGGAGACAGGTGGCTATCTTTCGTCGCGTTTGCGCATTTTTCAAATCATGGCTAGGAACCAAAACAGAAAACTCGACAATGAATCGATGGTGACACTGACATTGAAGATGAATTTTATATCAGAACGAAGGCCGTGAAGCAGAAAGTAAGACTTGAAGAGACACTCGAAAAGGGATAGGTTTGGATATTTGAGGAAAAGGAAGAAAGCATTTCATCGATCGTGTGATAAGATGCGTGAAAAAAATCAAGATGAGGCAAGAGAGAACGCGCGGTGTCTGATCGAGTGAAAAAACAAGTGGAACAGTTCAACGCAGTTACCTACTAGTATTTCAGACAACTTTGAGGTCACATGACGTCACATTTACTATTATAGCATTACGTCACCATTACCAACAATTTACAAGTGCGCTATTGGAGTGTTTTCCTATACTGGTGCGTGATTTTCTCCTAGTCTTCTGACATGTAACGGTCTAAATCGAAACATTCGCTGAACAACATCTTATTAAACGTTAATAATTTTAATTAAATTTGTCGTGTTTTTTTTATTTACCGCTTACCGAAAAAATCAGGTATTGCAAAATAGAAATCGCAAACTTTGATTGTTTATGTCGTAACATCCTTTGGTAAGAATTACAATAAAATTATGATGACATCATCTCGAAGCCCAATTGAGAGCTCAATGATGTAATGCACAGGTCGGTCACAAGGCATAATTAGTCATAACAAAAGTTTAATACAATAACACAAGAATAGCCCCTATCTCTCAGGGTCTGTGAAACAACGGAGAGAATTTGACATGAATTCTGAACATCATTCAGAATTCCAGTGCAGTTGGTTGGTTGGGAACTTGATATTTACAATGATTAAAGTTTTATTAACAATGTTCATATTTACAAATTTACAAATAACAAACAATTTTAAAACTTTTAGTGTGGCTAATTATACCCTTTGACCCCGTGATAGACTGAAAGATTTTTCTATCTGCTCCACGTATCATCTCATCTGTGCCAGTCGGCCCTAGGAATTATTCGTTTCGGATAACTACATGTATTCATGTGTCGTCAGGACGTTTCGTCCTCATGACAAAAACTCGACGACTTATTACCGTACAAAAGTCCATTTTGGAGGATAGATCATATAGGGCAAGAAAATCCTAAACAATGAACGTTATTCGTAACAATCATTACCACTGCTTTCGGCTTTAATTTTTACCGCAGTGAACAATTTACGATATCCATGGTGCACCACTTTCACTCATCTTGACAAAGGGGCTGTTGAAATTCTAAGATCCATTTTCTATTGCGAATCGCGTGGATCAATCTCCTGTTTAGCGTTTCCCAACGCGATCCCCTCAATTAAAACGCCTTCATTGTCTTCTAGAAATAGCGCGTCCCCCTTGGATACATGTCACCAGAAAAAGATAAATTTTCTGAATTTATTATTTATGTGTGTATATTTCTTTCATTATCCGAAAGTGGTATCGCGTACAGCTGTCTCATCCCCAGCCGGTGTGGTTTGACATGCACAAACACAAGATACATGGCGCAGTGCCTGTGGACCAATCAGTCGGCTGTCTGACATTGTCTCGGCTTTTACCGTGACTATTAATGATTCTAATGAGATTTCAAGTGTTCGACAATGATGTTTCTTTCACATTTTGATATATTTCATAGGATCCAAAGTTCCTATCTTTGCCGTATTTTTGGTATTCTATCAATTAGGGTTGGAAGATAGAGCCATGATTCTGAGGTATTCCCTCTGTGCAGAAACTATATTGTAAGCATTAGCACATCACCAAAACGTACGTACCGAATTAATCTTTATATAAATCTCAAGTCAGCAAATATTTATCCCTGTTCATCACTATATTGCTGTATTCTCATATTTTATCATACGATTAGAAAATGCTATTTAAACTTCTGTGTTGTTGAAGACATTCTCAAAGTCACATTTTGGCACGGGATTCGGCGTCTTTCATTTTTATGCAAATGAGATAAACAAGTAAAGCGGGGAGGAAGGTAGACAGGCCGACAGATAGGCAGACAGAAAAGAGGGGAGTCCTTTGGATGGACAGATCACCGTGTGGGTGGAGGGACGGTGGACAGATGAACAGTTAGGCAGATCGTTCAGAGGACATGCGCAGACAGGGACAGATTTGAGATACAAACAGGTGAGCACATCCGTGAATACAGGTCGGTCTTGTATATATATATGAGATTGGATAGAGTTGTTATACAGGCCCGCGAAGAAGGGACCGGCCAGGAATACAGATCTATAAAATGCTGGGAGTTACAAAATGGGACAGGCAGTAACACAAGGTATCGGGTAGAGGCTAATAAGCGCCTTGAAAATAAAAAAAGCGAATTAAAACTTTGGCTAATTCTCTTGAAAAAGTGAAAGTTACTTCAACTACAACTTTTGATGCAATTTTTTGTTGTTGTTCTGCTTCCGAAAGGATTTCGAAGCAACCTTTCTAAAACTTATATATATATATATATATATATATATATATATATATATATATATATATATATATATATATATATATATACTATACTATACACACACACACACATAACAAAAGTGACAGCCATTTTCCCCCTGGTAAGCCGTTCTCCTTTAAAAAGGACCATCATAAGTCAATTACTTCAAAATTTTCGATCCGAACAGCAATATTAATTCAAATCTACTTTCATATGAAATTCGATTGGCAGTCAATCACTTAATAATTGATCAATGACAAAAACAATGAATTTTTGCGATTTATTTTCACCGAAAAAGGGAATTTAGAATCCCAATTTTCTGTCCAACTTTTCAAAACAGGTCCGCGCGCAAGCTGTAGGAGAGAATATTATGAGGTATTGAGGGATTGAAGTGCACTCTGCTTTGAAAATACAAACGAGGGGATAAGGATTGGAGAGCTACGGTGAGGTAATACTTTTAACTATACGATCAAATGATACAGAGCTATATAATTAGACTTGTTAACCTCAGCAGAAAGTCTCTATGATGCTCGCTTTCCCCCTCAAAAAGATAAACAGACAAATCCCCAAAATAGCTTATCATAGCGCATGTTTATAGGCAATAAAAATAATTGAAAATGAAAGTGTGTATCATACGGTACACATATGATTGAGAACACCGGAGCTGTAATTTTCCCCTTCCATAAATTTAAAAAACAGGTTGATACATGCCTAGTCAGTTTGTGAGTGTCGTCTCCGGGCGAGTTTAACGTTCAATTGTAACGAAACCTGTCGCTCCGAGCACCGTGCCGAATGAAAGATGTATTCACGGGATTCTTAAAACCCTTTGGTATGCAGGCCTCTTCACTTATGGCACAACACGCTTCTACGTTGAAGACTCCAATGGCAATTGAATGAGTCACAGGATTATGAAAATTGAACTTTAAAATCCGATGTTTTGTTGCACTGTTCGAGTTGTAACTTGTGTTTCAACTATACTTGGTATACTCCCTTTAAATAATTATATTGATTCGAACAGTAGCCACACTGCAATTGTTATTTTTTTTGCACCGTTGGGCGATACTTTAGTTTTACGAGCGTGCGACTTTCTCCGGCGCGCACACGTCCAAAGTTGCCACCCTCGAACAAGGAATGCATATCATTGACCAAAATTAAATCAAAAATCTGGGTTTCTAAGGTCTGAATCTCAATTTATTGCGTATTCGATCACGGATGCAATGACTATAAGCAAATTCTTCTGACTCAAAAATCGTTACATCGTGAGCAATGCGTCTTGCAATGTCTAATGTACTGCACTGAGAAAGCATGGTTTGGGACGGTCTGAATATTACGCGAGCGGAACACACATGCCAGATTATTTTGATGATAGATGTGGGTTTTATTGTATTATTGGGTTTCATAATTTGATTGGAATGTATCATGGCTTTTAATCAAAATCTACTTAATATTTCCATGTCCTTTCAATAGACAAAGACACGCGGCATTCGATATTATCGTTTGATTTTCCAAAACCACTATCGCGGCAGACTTTGCGGTTTTCCCATTCGCTGCCTCTTAACGCACGCAGGGTGCAACGTCTTTCGTCCTCAACTTGCATGTTACACGAACAATATTTTTGTCATTCCTTACTGGGCCACGACACCTGATCGAAAATGCAAGAACCTCGCTTTGCTTGACAGATTGAAAATGCATTTTGATATTTCAGAATCTGTCTGAGGAAGGCCAGAATCGAGAAAGGAGAACGCAGCGCCAATGAGACGCGCTGACTGCTCGGAAGAAGAGCAGAGAAAATCACTTGCAGTAGATCGCCACCTACCTTATCGAATGATAACTCTATTGTCTGTGGCGTTGCTAAGAAGTGTTGAACCAACCGCTGTCAGACGAGCAACATCCTTGTACGAGCTGCCATCCTACTACATGAGTCGACGCCCTCACTCGATAGCATATGACCAATCTCGGCGCAGTGCACTGTCGTGATTTTGCCCGTCAACCCTCTCTCCCTTTATTTTTTTTTGCCATTACTTGTTCAGCATGTAATTTACGCAGTTAACGTGGTCTGAGGCAATTGCTTTTGACAATTCAATCTGTGAGAAACCCGATTTCAACGCCGGCCGCTCGTGAAATACATAACTGACAAATACAGCACGGCGTCGACGTGTACGCAGAGTCCATCGCGCAAAAATTGACATCCACGGCTGGATCCCCGATTTCTCGTTTCATATCGGCGCAAATGAAAACAGAATAAGGGAATCTTCACTTTAAAGCTCGAAATACTTTGAAATGTTTTGCCAACATTAGAAGACCTGAGGTATTTTAAGGTAGTTCGAAATGAATAAAATGTTGATAACTTTCAACTTTTTCTCCGTCAACATCCCAGTGACAACCAAATTAGCTCGTCAGACGTCTGTGAACATTTTCATTCACAGTTGAAGCCACATCGAATCTCTGTCTATCAGCAGTGTGCCTGTCTGTCTGTCTCTCTGCCTACCTGCCCGCATGCATACATGCATTCCTGCATGTATGTATGTATGTATGTATGTATGTATGTATGTATGTATGTATGTATGTATGTATGTATGTATGTATGTATGTATGTATGTATGTATGTATGTATCTATCTATCTATCTATCTATCTGTGTGTATGTATGTATGTATGTATGTATGTATGTATGTATGTATGTATGTATGTATCTATCTATCTATCTATCTATCTGTCTATGTATTTACGTATCTATGTATCTATCTGTATCTATGTACGTATATGTGCATGTTCGTTGATATGACTTACGCTTACAAACATGTTTTACAGACAGCTATAGTTATCAATAAAGGAACTAGCGTTATAAATTTGAGAAAGATCGCGATCTCAAGGGTAGGGCAGTATATAGTGATACGTATAAAAGACGGTAGGCTTCGTGTGGTGGGGGTAGGCTTTGTGTGGTGGGAGTAATAGGGCATGTTGAATCGAAAGTAATATTGGGTGGATAAAGTTGTCGGAGAGAAAAGTGTACTCAGAAGGAAATAAACGCAGGGACTTCAGTATCGGAAAGTATGGCTGTCACTGGACATTAAACAGATATACATGTTAAGTAGACCAAGTGCATAAATGATGCATGGAATAAAAGGATTGATCGATCGATCGATCGATCGACTCGAGATTATGAGTTGAAAGGGGCAGAAAATAGATGTGCCTGTGATCTGTCAGGACTCGAACACCAGTATTCAGAGTGCACGAGAGGACACACAGACTGAGTCGTGCGGATTGTAAGGGACATAGTCTGAGCGTGTGGGTTGATGGCTATTTGGGACACGAACCAGTCAATATAAATGGTTGGAAAACTGCAAATGAAATGATTAATTGTGACTTGCAGAGACTTTTGAATCAATGAATCGATGCTCTGATTCTGTTTTTCATGTCTTGAATTGGGAAAGACAGATTGCTGAAATTTGTAAAAAGGATGGGGAGGCGTCACAATTTTGCATGCAGGGACAA
Source organism: Ptychodera flava (assembly GCF_041260155.1). Taxonomy (NCBI): domain Eukaryota; kingdom Metazoa; phylum Hemichordata; class Enteropneusta; family Ptychoderidae; genus Ptychodera; species Ptychodera flava. Next base: position 17,406,179 of record NC_091934.1, read on the forward strand.
GTCAGCAAGTCATTGTGAACAGACCTGAAGTCTGAACGTAACCACATTCAAGCGATTTAGAACCACCGCTCTTGTGTCTTGTGGGAAACTCGCGCGAACTCGTGTCGCACGCAGGAAAAGAAGTGACTGGTGATGGATTGAGACGGTTATGCCGTGACAAAATTCACCGACGCACTGCTCACACTTTTCAACTGAAACTAGGTGAGACACGCTTCATGAGTGGAACGAAAAAATACGACACTGTGATACTGTTTCCTTATCGAATCCATCCCCTAGACACGATACCGATCACGCAACCAGCACGACTGTCTCTTTTTTATTGAAATTAAGCGAGTCTTTCATGATGGGAAACCAGTCTTTCATTTTCTTGTAACGAGAAGAGGGGCATATTGCTAAGCAATATTGTCAATGGGAATCTCTGAAGTACTCGGAAAAGCAATAGAGATCAGATCAAATGGATTAATTAAGAATGCCAGAAGAGAGGCTAGGTATAATATCGCTGAACTGTTTCGTGAATGAAAAAGTCCATAGGAACTGAAAGAATATGAACTGAACGGACACCGTGGATGTCAACATCTGATGAATATCTGTAATTTTTTCGATCTTTTGATCATATTTATCTTTTTCTACTCTGTTTTATCCATAACGATGTTGTTCGAAACGACGAAGATAACAACAACAACAACAAGCGACCTAGCGGCCGATATAGCTCCGCTGTGTTTATGTAGAGAATAACTATTTTGACACATGTTGATGAAGAAGGTGGAAATCTTTGATAGCTCAATGCAGTGGCCAGAAAAAAGTGGCTAAAATAGCTGAAAAAATACACAATAGAACATTTCATTGTACTTTGAATATATCACATTGGATCATCCCCAAGAACATGTCAACCAAAGCTATCCGATGAGTAGTTTTTTGGAGAATAAAATTTTCTGACCAAAAATGGCAACAATCGCCCCAAAAAAATAAAATTTGCAGATTTCATCATAATTTCAAAAGATCAAATTTAGTTCATCTATAGAAACCTGTATACCAAATTTGAAAGCTGTTGAACAGTACTTTTTGAGAAACACATTTTTTAACCAAAAATGGAAAAAATTGACCCAAAAATTCAAATTGCAGATTTCATCATAATTTTCAATAAATATTATTTAGTTCATCTATAGAAACCTCTATACCAAATTTCAAAGCTATCAGATGAGTAGTTTTGGAAATACACATTTTTTGACCAAAATTGGCAAAAATTGCCCCAAAAATACAAAATTACAGATTTCATCAGAAATTCAATAAATATTACTAAGCTCATCTGTAGAAACCTGTATACCAAATTTCAAAGCCATCAGACCAGTACTTTTTGAGAAAGACATTTTTTGACCAAAAATGGCAAAAATTGCCCCAAAATTACAAAATTGCAGATTTCATCATAATTTCAATAAATATCATTAAGGTGATCTGTAGAAACCTGTATACCAAATTACAAAGCTATCAGATGAGTAGTTTTGGAAATACACATTTTTTGACCAAAAGTGGCAAAAAATGCCCCAAAAATACAAAATTGCAGATTTCATCATAATTTCAATAAATATCATTTAGTTCATCTGTAGGAACCTGTATACCAAGTTTCAAAGCTATCAGATGAGTACTTTTGGAAATACACATTTTTTGACCAAAATGGCAAAAATTGCCCCAAAAATACAAAATTACAGATTTCATCAGAAATTCAATATATATTACTTAGTTCATCTATAGAAACCTGTATGCCAAATTTCAAAACTATCAGACCAGTACTTTTTGAGAAATACATTTTTTGACCAAAAATGGCAAAAATTGCCTTAAAAATGCAAATTTGCATATTTCTGCACAATTTGAACAAATCTGAATTAGATCATCCCTAGGGACATATGTACCAAATATCAAAGCTATCTGACTGGTAGTTTTGAAGGAGAAGATTTTTAAAGGTTTTTTTACCAAAAATGAAAAAAATTGCCTTAAAAATACAAATATGCAAATTTCACCACAATTTAAACAAATCTGTCTGAAGTCACCCTAAGTAAACTGCATATCAAATTTCAAAGCAATCAGACAAGCAGTTTCAGAGAAGAAGATTTTTTTACCAAAAACACCAAAAAATGCCCAAAAATACAAATATGCAAATTTCACTACGATTTGAACAAACTTAAGTGAGGTCACTCCAAGTGAGCTGAATATAAAATTTCAAAGCATTTGGACTTGCGGTTTCAGAGGAGAAGGCAATTGTTGACGGACGACGACGGACGACGACGACGGACGACGACGACGACGACGGACGACGACGGACGACGACGGAAAATCAACCTATTTGATAAGCTCCGCGTCGCTGACAGCGGAGCTAACAATAACCATCATCATCATCATCATCATCATCATCATCATCATCATCATCATCATCGAAACTTCTTTCTACAATCCAATTCTCTGAACAGAACTAATCCGCACAATATTTGTTGGAAATTTTCCATATCTCAACGGTCACCGTTGACATCTATGATAGCCATCAAAAAAGTTATCGATAGAAAAAGCATGATAATTCTGTCACACTCACAGGTAGACTTTTTGCCTTGTTGAAACACAACTTTATTTGAGTATTTTATTGCTTCCGTGTTTAATATTTGACGTCAAATCGTCACAAACCCGGGACTGACACAAGATCAGACTAGACTGGGTTAGACCGAATGCGACCTAGTGTCCTGTAGAACAAATTCACTAAACTCTTATATCTCTCTGAATTACATATATAGATTAGGCCTATTCGATCGATGATGACCTCCTGTTGCTCTTGCATCCCCGAATTCGTCATGTTATAACGCCGCGTCCGTTAAACTTTCTATGATCAAAAAGTTCCAAGACAAATATGGGTCGTTTCAATGGTCCCTACGTGACCTTGAATGCTCATCTTTTTTGGTTGTCTGAAGTACCAGAGGTCAAAAATGTAGTGCTAGAAACTGTACCGTAGTAAGTCAATACGTGAATCAAGGAATGGCATATGCAGGGTGTTCAATCAAACTAGTGGGTCCAAAATTAAAAGCAACAACGAACAAACAAACAAACAGGAAGTCCGAAAGTATCACGGTGTAGGGTATACTGTAAGTCTCAAAATTGACTACTTTGACCGCATCGGCTTATGCAACGTGAAATCACAGAATCAATCTTTTTTTTCGAAATATGATTATAATTTATGATAAAAGTATGAAAGCTGAGATTTCAATATTTCAGCTGACGCATTGGAAAATAATAAATCTTGCGGTGTCGGAACGAGAAACCTGAAACGTCTAAAATTGTGATTACACATTCCACTAAAATGATCGCACAGGAAAATCTAATTACCGTGGTGGAATGTGGATATCTGTTGCCATGGTAACGTTTCTACAGGGAGTCTCACATTATCTGGCGATCGATACAAATGGTGGCGTGGCTACATTAACGAGGTTTGGATAACAACAGTGCGCATTAAAACAAAAGAATCGATGAAGGATAATTACAGAATATTAAGAGGGAATACGACGAGATTTATTAAATGTATGTTACAAGTCTTCGATGGCGTTAGTTAAGAAACGTTTTGGTGATTTGGTTTTGTGAACGTTATGTCTCTTAATTGCTAAAGCATGTTCGAATCATTCAGCGAAGTCAGCATATACTGTGGATTTCAGCAAAAATATTGTGAATGTTGCCGTGACTTCATGTGACTTCATTAATTGCCATCACGTCTCAGCTGGAAACGAATTCTTAGCCAATGCTTCATTGTAGTACGTTGTACTTTTAAAGATCACATGCAATTACTCCAATATGTGATAATTACTGGTTTAATTATGGGTTTTTTCTTCTTTTTGTCCGAAACACTAAGAATCTTGTTGAAGATTGTGTTTTTCTCCTATCTTTCGGTAAAATCAGCGAAAATTTCCATTGCATATCCATATTTACCTCCCTACAATGTCTTTTAGCTCGCGGAATTGAATAGAGGTTAGATTATCTCATGAATAAACTGGTTGCTGGAAGTTTGTACCAATGTGAACTATTTAACCATATATCTGCAAGTAATTGATGTGCCTCTTGCAACGTTTAGTGAAGAGTCGGTCGGCGTAAGAGTTGGGGGGGGGGGGTTTGTGTGATTCCGAATGACGTCACAATTTAACTATCGATATGCAAATTAAACAAATGCCTGTCAAAAACTTTGACAAGATTTTCTGGGATTGCGTGCAGACACTGTACGACTGTATATGTTTTGAGCTTCGACCAAACGCCACACATTAAGACAAGACACAGATGCAACAGAGCAAAATATGAGTCAACATCATGCCCTGTCTCAAGGCCGGAAGGGAAAAATCGCGGCTAGTGAACATGTATGCGGGCAACGCTTTAGAGGGGATGGATATTTTCAAATAAGTATGTGCAAACATTTGTTTTGCTCCCGGGTGCCAACACCACCGGTAAGAACACACACACATGAATGCGTATATGCCGATCCGCACGTATCTTCCAACATAGACACAAGCAGACACACATCATGCACGTACGTACATACCTACATAGGAATGCACCCATCTCGCTCAGTCTCTAGTATCTATTTATGTCTCATTTGTTCACAGAGGCACTGTTGATGTGATGGTGCAGTGACGACTTAGCCTGCCCCCAAAAAGTGGCCATGACTTAGATTAGAAGGATTTGAAGCTCGTCACTAAATTGTCAAATCTCTGATTCTTTCGAGAAGGAAAATTCTCAATCTCTTTATCAGTTCATTTCTGCTGGGTGCAATCCACCCTCGGCTCTTGTGCCTTCACTTCATCATTAATTTCCTCTCTTCGTCCCGATGTTCATCCTAAAAGCCTGCATAAGATCTGTCAAGTAAACTTTAAGTCATGGGTTTCTAAGAGTTGTCATGACAACGATTATTCTATAATTGTAAATTTGAAATACAATATCTCAGCAATCGACAGAGAATATCTTATTTGACAAGAGGTGTTTTTTTTTCTAAGTCGCTACTCAAAACCTAGTATACCAAAGTTTATTCCTAATGGCATCACAGATCTATCTTTAATATGTACAAATATATATTTGTCCGATGGTTTTACAGTCAAGACTGTCAGGAATATTAAAGACCGGTAGGGTTAACGAAAACATATGTACTTTCTCCCTTCAAATGTTATGATGAAAACTATAAAACCAAATGCACGTCAAGGGCTTGGATCACAAAAACTATAACCGAGAAAAACTGGTAGAATTCGTCCGAATTCCGTCAACAAGAGACCGTTAGTGTCATTCCGAACCACCCACGTGTGCTATTAATTATCGATATGCAAATGTCAATTTGTGTCAGAAAGTTTTGTAAAGACTTTTGGAAATGGTGCACTGCGCCATTGTTGAAGATGGTAATTTGTTACAGTTGATGTTGAAATAGAGATCACAGACATAACGATTGAGAGGACCCCGTTCACAACAATTCACAATTATAACGAACAGACAAAAGTAACCGAATTTGCCACCAGCAAATATCGTTACCCAACAAACCTACGTAATAGAGACGAGCGCTAATTACAAATACCGATACCTCCGATGACCGACACATTGCGACTCGTATGGATGGAGCCACCGTGCGGGAAAGTTGAATTCTTCAAGCAATCCGAAGAACAACAGCATCAACTGATGTTGGACAGTAAAGAAATACTTCTATCTCACGGCCTCGGGAGGGGATCTTGAAACGTCATGATTTCTACTTCGGCAGCTTTTTCGAAGGCCTTGATTCCTCATGCACCGATTCCGTGAACAACTTACAGAAGCAGTCGCAGTTTAAGTCGCTAGAGGGCGTCATTCTGAAAATGCGACTTATTCGCACACGGTAAATTATGGTACTGGGCCTCGCATGCGCCTTTCTTATCTTATGCACCTATCGATGTTTTCCGAGGGGTGGGCCTAACAGAGGAATCTGACATTTTTCCAAGCCATGTAAAATTCCCCACCCACAGGCTACAAAAATGTCAAATACCTGAGGGAGGGGGAAAACAGAGGCTACATTCATGTCCAGAGGCTACATTATGACTAGGTATCAGTCAAAATTATAGATACACTACAGAGCTTATCATAGCCATCGAAGTCCCCTGTCCTGGGATACAATTTGCGGTAAATTTACCCTGTTGCCCCACACTCCTCCCCCATGGAACACATTGGTAGATTGCATATTATTTCACTGTAATTTGTGCCAATAGTTTATTACACTTTCATTTGGTGCCAAAATAATGTAGGCTATACGAAAAAGTTAGAAATTTTTATATCCTTCACTGAATAAACACGTGTCGTGATCATTAGACTGATGTTGAATTTAAACCATATGCATACTTCTGAAATACATCACACTGAAATGAGATTTATAAACTTCCGCTCATACCACGTTAACAGAAAACTTGGAAAATTGACATGTTAAAATCTTGTGAAGAAAACCGGTCATATTTTTTATAAAACAACCTTGTTATGAACTTCTTGGTGAAAAAAATTAAAGATTGATTCTCACTGCAAAAGAGTGAGAAGCAAAGTTTTCCGTTTTGTCTATAACTGTGACTGGCTTTAATGGCAAAAATAAAAAAAAAATCGTTAGAACCTCTATTTTTACGTTAAATGTATATCAAGGTGTCAAAGTGAATGTTCACTCCTTTACCATCCCTAATCAAGGCGAAAACAAGGTCCTATATTGCAAAATATTGTTAAGCAAGGTTGTTGGAAATGTCAAATATTTAAGATTAAACATATTTCAAACATTATCTACTATGAAAGCTTTGATCTGGAGAACTCAAAACTTTCACTGGAGTAATTCAAGTGTGAAAAAAGGTCAAAATCTTCAAGCCTTTCCTGGGGATAGATGATGGTCAAGGTTTCTTCTGGGCGCACTCCACTGGTAAACTGCTTATATGGGCGTCGGCTATAGAGGGCGCCACACAAAGACAAGGCAATCACAGTCCACGCCTACTTTCAGTTACACAGATATGACACTTCATGTTGATTGAGGATTATGCTTTCAAACTGTTATATTTGTGAATTAAATCACCTTAAATAAACAAAACTTTCTCCAGAATCTGAGCAAACATAGCATATTTAATTAACATAATTAAGAAAAATACACACTGCACAACTCTGAGCTCTTTGTGAGGGGAATAAGATGTACTACTGTACATGGAAAATGCTGCAGAAAGTTACAAAGGACTCATTCTGAATTGTCCACTGTCAAAAGATTTGTTTATGCCTTCTACATGTCAACAGTGAGTTAATATATGGAAAACTATTCAGATGGAAAATTGGTGGACTTGGCCCACACGTCTACTGATGATGTAACAAACTTTTTTAAGACAAAAAAAATTAAAAAACAGCGCCCTCTGCTGACAGGCCAATGTACAAACAGGATAACAGTGCCTTGCAGTCCATCTGTAACAGCAAAGAATTCTACCAGGTCAATATAAATGGGAATAAATTTCAATGATGCTTTTGAGACAGTTCCTGTAAACAATTTAAAGGCATGATGGTTGCAGTAACTATGGCAGTATTTCCTGTCTCAGTGAACTTACAAATCATCATTCACAGTGCTGGAAATTTTGATCTAAAATAGAGATGCTTACTTCTACAACCTTCAAGGATGGGTAATGTGAAATGATTTTCAGTAAAAAGACTCTAACATCAAAGTTCCAGTCTCATCCCTACTACAAACAATGGGTCGGTCCTATGCTATTGTTGTCAACAGGTTGGCCTGACAACTCTACTGAGAAACAGGGATGGGCATTGGTAAGTGGAGATGAAACGTTACGGTTACTGATCATGACATGGTCTGCCTCGGCAAAACAGTCAATCCCATTTTCAATCCGTGGCATAACGACAAACATAACCCTGGTGTATCAGGTCACGGTCAGTCTGTCCTCAGAAGGAAATACAGATTCAAGCAGGCAACCTGACTGAGTCTATCAGTTATCATGGTGTATCACTGCAGAGGGGAAGGTAAAACTTAAATATTGTCTCTTATTTGGTGGGGGGCACTTCATTCCTGTAACAGAGTCACTTTCTCCTTTGAAGTCACTCTTTGACTTGTTTGATCATAGTCCATATTTCTCAGTCACTTTTGAAAACACTCCTTCCACTTTTTGCTGCGGTGCCAATGCTGCTAACAGACCCTCTTGCTGTCTACTCCTGGCCACTTCCACTAGACTCTGAAAAAATTCATAATACAAGCGGAGAGAAATGATGTCAGTCAAACATTCATTACTTTCAAATCATGACAGTGTGGTTGCTTACAATACAAGTTTACATGGGTCAGGGAATTGAAATCATGTTTTCTTGTTACCAGATACAATTTAGAATTCAACAGATACCAAAACTTTCATGTAATATTTATTGCTTTAGTTCGTTATCTGTTTGATAATGTCACCCTTCACCTTTAACCTTTGCACTCCCCTACAAACCCACGGATACCATTGCAAGGACAAGCAGTATACAAAGTAGTAAAATTTGTTATCAATTTTCCACCAATTTCTTCTTCTTTAACATTCAAAGTCTGGTTCATCTGCTTCTGCACAAAAGGTATTCAGTGTGTTTGCCAAGGTTGGGGAACATTCGTATATAATTTGGGAACCCCGGTAATATTGCTGCTGTCCCCTAATACGATGGCATTGACACACCAAGGGTAACCCTGGTAACATTTATCTGCTTACCGCCCTTAGCAAAAACACTGGTATTTCCAGACAAAAAAGTCAAGCAGCGAACTGCAAATTACTGGTTCCATAATCTTTTTTGTCAAAGAGATGTTCAAAAAAGCAAATCTTACCTTGAATGTCTTTGGCTCATATACTGCTAAATGTGATAGAACTTTTCTGTCCAGCTGAATGTTACACTGTCGTGTAAAGAGAAAAACATGATTTTGATTTCAGATCCCGATGAATCAGTCGTAGGAAAGTTGTACACATCATTGCTTAATACAAGCACAATCGGGTTTTCTAAGGGGGCCTGCCTGGCTTCATGAAGCATCTCGACCCCCCAGGATTATGATGATTTGTAAAATTAATGGGGGGGGGGGGTGGGGGGGGGGTTAAGTATCTCCGTCAGTATTGCTAAAGTTGAATCCTCGATACAAACACAATTGGGTTTTCCTAGGGGGCCTTCTAGGCCTCCTGATGCAGCTTGACTCACTAGGATTATGATTTCTATCATTGTTTACAACTAGTCCAGGAATATGTCTACACATGTTATGCATGTACTGCTACGGTGGGGATGTCGAGGCATCGTGGCGGCCTGGACGGCGGTACAGGACTCCTAGTACTGTGCATCAGGCAGGCAACGTGCTACCGGGCACCCACTACAGGCCCATGACAGTACCCCCCAAATTATGGCTAAACCGCGGACATGCATGGCTGCAGTGCGGCAGCAGTACAGCCCCCACCCCCACCCCCACCCCCTGGTGACCATGCACCACTGGGAGATGTCTAATAGTATATGTTCATTGTGGGACATGGTAGACTTCAAGGGGATTCTTATGCTACAAATCATGAGTTGTGGGAAATCTCTAGTACTGTGCCACTGTCTATTGACATAAAATTTACATCAAGTATATACTATTCACTGCATCATTGTCTTACCTTTGTTAGATTTTGCATGAAATGATGATATTTCATTCCATGTTCTCTAGTTGCTGCAGACAACCTCATTATCCAAAGCTTGGTCACAAAAAAAGAAAGAAAATAATGTGAAATTTAGCAAATTTACGAGGCAGCTCAACGGGATTATACAGTGGGTGCATAATGTGTGATGTAACTAATAGTGGAGAAAAAAGACTGCATTTTAACAGTTTGATTCATGTGCAAATTATTATAATTTTTTCTTTTTCTTTTAAATATTTAACCTGTTCACCCCAATTCCCCGTAAACAGGTCCACATCTACCATTGATAACAATGGGTTTGGGTGAAACCATGATGGTGAAGGGGTTAAGAAATATGAATCATTTTGTACATGGTTATACAGATCTTGTGTTTCCCTGGGTTCTCCATACCTGCATTTGAGGGGTAGACCACCCCTTTGTTTTTTCAGCAATCCACACCAAAGAATATCCTTTTGAAAATCAAATAATATGCAAATTACATATTGTTATGTAAATCGGTAAACCCTCTGTTTTTTCCAGATTGTGGAGAACCATAGTCCCTCAACAAAGAAGGCACCATGGTAGAACACTGGCCTATGAGTTTCAATACATATTTCCTCTTCACATTTTCGAAAGTTAATATCCGAGGCTGAGGAAACCCAGTTGATCTTGCTACATCAAAATTCATCTCCTGTCCAATCATGACATTTATACCATTCACTTTATGGCAACTCATCACACAACCTCTCTTTCAGCCAATAACATCACTCGTACTATAGAAAAAAACTGTAAATGCAGATACACTTACAGTTCTCATATGTCTCTTCTTTTTAATTCTTGCCAGTGTGGAGTACTGCAATGCTTTGTGTACAGTCCTTACAGCAAGGGAGTAACAGTTCCTCCTCCGATAACCAAAATACTGTAGCAGAGAGATGAAATAATTCATTATCATTTAAGGGGAAATATGCCTCGAGGACAGATATTTGGAGTTGAAAATTTTTCCCAATGTTTTGTGGGTCTGCCTCTCGTGTGGGCTAATTTTGAAGCCTGCGGTCTGCTTTGAACTTTCTGAGTCTTAGTTTCCTGAGAATCAAAACACCAATGTGATATTTCCCAATGGAGTTAACATAGGGACGGCAGCCAGTTTTCATTTCAAATACTGGTAAACTTTTTGGTAAATTGTTTCTCAACTACCAAAGTTTGCACAGTGACCCCTGAATTTTATTCTTAATTTTGAAAGGAAATGGTTTCAAGTTTCCTTGACGAACGTTTGACCAAAAGCTTAAATCTCTCAGTTTCTTGGCACATACTCCAAACATTGCATCCAAATCCCTGCTTAACTACATGCATATCATTTCAGGTTTCCTTAAGGCTGAAACAACCAGTACACCTAGCAGCTAGTGTCACTTAGTCTTACTTTACATTTGACATTTTTAAACAGAATCTAACTTAGTTTGTATATTTCTATGCAATGGTAACACTTGGATCGGGTATTGACGGTAATGCTCCAGAAACAAGTTCTGGACAAGCCTTTCCTTACACTCTCAACTGTGACCATGGTTAGGTCCAATCAGATTGAAAGTGATAGGCTGGCATCCTATCGTTGGAAATGGTGAATTTGGACTTCTTACAAGCGAAATGAAAGCGAGAAGGTAAGGTACCCTTCAAATTGTATAATTTGGGGATCCAGGGGAATACAGATGGGAGTCAAATCAAAATCATACAACGATGTTCCTATTATAAGAGTAAACGGTTCGATTTTTATACCTACGTTGAAAATTCATGAGATCATTGCCTCACAGATGCACTACAGGTACAGGTGTTGACCATGGCAAACGATTTTGGTAAATGACGTCAGCCAATCATTCTGATAACTCCGTCAGCCTGAGAGGCGCTGCAGTTTTAGGCTGCAGGTTCGTTTCTAGCTCCATGGATGCAGCTAGTACTACAGCAGTACTCAGGCTAACTCATAACACGTGTGTACACCAAGAATGCAAGATAAAGCATCATCAATACTGTACCTTGGACAGCGCGAATATTTTTTGCTTTCGCGCCCATCTGTCCGGTGGCGGACACCTCGCCATTAAGTAGTGGGTCAAAAACATTGAGATGAGTTTGTTAAAGTCGACGAGTGTTTTACAATTCCACTTTCGGTAGTATACCACTGAGCTGACGATTTCAACGTGCATACGATTTTGCAATACTCCCTAGCATGACCATTTTTATTAGTTTTCTTCAATGAGCGCTGTTTTGTTCACCGTGACGATTTTTGTCTTTATATCACGAAATATATATGTGTTGATAGAGTTCAATAATTGAGATAATCTATAAGCATTGATCTATAAGTATCGTCTTATTTATCAGGCAGCAGCCACAACAAACAAGTTGCTTTAGCTCAAAACAGCTCAAGCTAGGGGATACTCTTAGTAGAGAAATACCGAACAGTCTCACATGTTGATTTCACAACGTGCAACATTCGTAGAAGTTGAACCGCAGGACGCAATTTCCACCGATACCATTGAACTCGATGTGGAATTAAAATGGGGAGACGAAAGAAAAAGACGAGTGGACTTGGCAGAAGTATAATAAATGACAGATTCCAAGACAAAAAGACGATATCCGGCAAGAAGTCGGACAGCTGGGTAAGCTAAATTGACCCACTTCCGGGGTTCCTCTCTGGACCGTGAGTTGCAATTTCTCCGACCAGGCCATTCATTATACATAGCCAGCACGTCAGTTTGACCGTAAGATGCCAACTGGACATCAGAGAGACTTCAACGATCCTTAGTCAGACACACTGTCAAACACAACACAACTTAAGGAGCTGACAGTTCTACGGAGTGCAGCATCTGAAATATTAGACCATGTCAGTGTTGTTAGAATCACTGCATGATAAACACAATGATTTCCTGTCAAACTATGTGCAATCACTGATTCCACACTAAAACATTCTTTTTCAGTAAAGGCTTGTCTTTCCGTGATGGGGACAAATAGTTTCGACCAAACATATTTATTTTCTGGGGTTTTTTATTTACATTTCCCCCCATATCAGAACAAACAACATTTTCCCACTATCATAAGTTGTTTTTTCGGTGAAAAAGTTTGTAAACTGCCCTAAATCATAGCATTTCTACCTGTCTTTTCCTCTTAATGTCTATTATTGAATAAAAAATTAGTAAACTTTCATGTAATTGCTAGTTGTTTTTAGTATCATTTAGATTCTTACAAGGCTGGGTTTTGTTATCAGGAATTTAGGCCGGTCCCTGTTCTCTAGATGTACGTTTTCTGACTTTACGTGTTGTCTTCAAATTGACCGTCAGATACGTGGACATTTGTGATACTGATCTGGAAAAATATATAAACACATTTTTTTCATGGTAATCACGCAAAGTTACTTTGACTATATCATATATCTTCAAAATTGAATCACCGTCAATGTATCTGAAATACCTTGCAAGATGACCTTAGTCAATCACGTTGAATACGCATTCGTCAATTTTGCTTGCATCAGATACGTTAACTTTCTAATCGCTGTATTTAAATCATCAGACTATACAAACAAGTATTTTATTGATCATCGTGTTACATGAATCTCACTTATTCACATCGACTGTGAAATCTTAAAATATACATAACAATTAGTATTGAACGTTAAATAAGACTTTTGGGTGTCAGATACGTTTGCATCAGATACGTGACCTCGATTACTATAGCCCCGAAAAATCAATATATTGACGCACTCAAACAATGACGCTGCTTTTTGCACTCTGACCTTTGAACAATCTATCTATTGATATGCTAATAGACTGATTGCCAGGCGTCGTTTGAGTCGAGGGGCGCTCTCTGTCATCATATTCCAGGATAATTGCGTCGAATTCGGAAGTAAGTACAATCTTGTTGCATTGCACAAATTTATAAGAGTGCAATGAGAGATATAACATCAAGTTTCTTTGAAAAGAGTGATACTTTATGTATTTTGCGGTCACTCTTCAATATGCAGAGCAAAATATCACGTACGCAATATTTAACGTATCTGACAGAAACCTGCAGATATCACGCGTTATTGTCTTATTTCCCTTCTGTACTACGTGCATTTAACAGACATATTTGTGAAATCAAATCGTAATTTTTGACGTAATTTCTATTAAATGTTTGATTTATTGACGTAATTTCAAAAAAGCAACTTACAAAAGATGTATATTGCTCAACATTTGACGGACAATTTAGTTAACGTATCTGACATGTTTTTGTATAGATCTGACTTCTCCTTAAATTAGCCTTTAGCTTGAAAATTAAACATGCGTGACAGTGACGTGTAAATATTAGGCGACCATTTAGAGTACTTCTTCATCTTTATTTTTGTAGAGATGGGTAAAACACGAGCAGATTACCAGCGAGAGTATAGAGAGAGAAAGAAAAAAAACGACCCTGAATACTTGGCTAGAGAAAGGGAACGTTCAAAACGTTATCGGATACCAATAAAAGATCTGTCCAAAAAGAAACAAGCCAGTATTAGAGAACGAAATAAACAATATAGTAAAAAGTATAGAGATATAAACAAAAAAATCCTACTGAGGCTAAGAGAAAAACAGAGAGAAGTAACAATTTCTGAACCAGTACCTCTGCCGAGCATTTCCAGTAACACATTGGAGTCTTGTAGTCCACTGAGTTCCCGCAGTTCGCGAAGTAATCCATCACCGCTTCTAATAAAAATGTCCTTTCCACAAAAGAAGAGAAACGCAAAAGCAGCCAGTGCACTACAAAAAGCCAGGAAAGAAGCACAATACCTGAAGAAAAGGATAGAGATTCTGACAAGAGAGAAAAGAAAGTTGGCGAAGAGATGCCAGCGGTTTAAAAGTAAGCAAAAACAAACAGTCACTGCTGCTAGTACGTGCATCTTGGATCAAGGCAGAGTGAAACGGCACAAACACCCAGAAAGAGAACAAGACAAGAATTACGTCAAGCAGGAGTGAGTCCTGGAAAGATGCCTAGGTCTGTTGTAAAGAAACTCACCATGGCAAATGCAATTCTTGATGAAATTAAAGAGTCAAAGAAACACAACAAATCGCAGAAAGTTCGAAATGTAATTCACCGCGTTGTTAGTGGGAAAATAGTAAAACGCTCTCGTTGCATTTCCCTTCTACACCAGAGCACCGGTATTCCGAAATCAAGTATTATGAATACTAATACAAAAACAATACAGTTACAGAAAAGAGCACGACTAACTCTTGCTAGGGCGTGTTTAAAAAATCGGGTCGTCGATTTCATGAAACGAGATGATGTAAGTATTTCCATGCCTGGAAAAAATGATGTTAAATCGTACGAAGGAGAAAAACACCAAACCCGCATTCTCAATGATTATCTCTCCAATGTGTACGAGAAATTCAAAGCTGAACACCCTGAAATAAAGATATCGCTGTCATTATTCTGCTCATTTAGGCCAAGATACGTGCTGCTGACATCCTGTATTTCGCGAAATACATGTCTCTGTATCAAACACCAAAATATGGCAATGATGCTTAAATGTCTACGCTCCATGGGTATCAACGTGTCAAATAATCCAGAAGTGGTATGTAGACAGGTGACAAATGATGGGATGGAAACTCTACTAGGTAATATAAGGAATGATGAAGTTGAATTTGACACATGGAAAAGAGTGGAATCCGATGGAAAGAAACGAATGAAAATTGTACGTGAGAAGAAAAGTAGGGATGACTTCATAGCTTTGATGAAGAGCGCCTATGCAGAGTTTTTGAAGCACGTAGACCGAGTTAAGACACAATATGCTGCTTTGAGACGCCTGAAAGACACCCTTCCCAAAGGTCACATCATTCTGCAAATGGATTTTGCTGAGAACTTTACTTGTGGAAGCATGGATGAAGTGCAGAGTGCTTACTGGAATGCGACAAATGTCACACTTCACCCTGTTGTGGCCTACTACCGCACCGCTGACGACAATCTTGAGCATAAGAATTACATCTTTGTATCTGATGTAAACCATCATAATTCAATCGCCGTTGTCACAATCATCAAAATGCTCACGAAAGAATTGCGAGAAACATTTCCTGAAGCAAAGGTAATCCATTACTGGACAGACAGCCCTTCATCCCAATATCGCAACCGGTTCGTGATCGACACAGTTGTTCATCACTACGAGAGGCATGGGTTCCATGCTCGTTGGAATTACTTTGAAAGTGGACACGGGAAAGGTCCATGTGATGGACTTGGTGGCTCTGCCAAGCGACAAGCAGCTGATGCTATTAAACAAGGAAAAACGACAATCCAGGATGCCAGCGATTTCTTTGCGTGGGCTTCAAGAAATGAAAAATCGATACATTATCGATTTTATTCAGAGCCCGAATACCAAGCAACATCCGAAGAGCTAGAGATGTGTACTTTTAAAACTATACCCGGTACCATGAAAATACACGCGGTTTATCCATCCAAAGGTCAACTTTACACCAAGACGTTTCTTGTTACTGTCAAAGATGTCTCGTTGGTGATTTGTGTGAAGGATGGACCAGGAGTAACAAGAAAAACGCTGCATCGCCCACAGAAAACCACTCATCATCTGCTACAGTTACATGTACAAGCCGCAGCCGTGAGGATGTCAATGTCATTGCCGCGGAAGGCGATTATGTTGCAGCCCTGTATGATTGTCAGTGGTACGTTGGTCAAGTAATTGAGTATGACGAGAATGACGACGATTATAACATAACATTCATGGAGCCAACGCATGGAAAAATAAACACCCGACATACAAATGGCCAGCAAGAGCCGATGCCTTGTGGATTAAACCAAATGATATAATCTGCACCATAGATGAGCCCAAACCAACAGGGAAAAGCAGGCGTCAATTTGTCCTTGCAGAAGAAGACTACGAAAAATAATGGCTTTTGTTGCTGTTCGTGGCTCGGAATAAATCATGATACTAACTTAGACTGCATGACGCTGTGCATTTCTTAGATGTGTGTCCTTAGATACCACAGAATATATATATCTGAGCCAATGAAAAAAGCATTCTGACATAGTGTGTAGTCTGCATCAGATACGTTAAGTACATGTTTCCTGAAAATATTTACGATTTCGACACTTTTTCTAACATGAAATTGAATTGACGTTTAACTCAAGTTGCGTTATTAAAATACAATTAAAAGTCGGTGTTTATAGGAGTTAAAAATGTGATTCCCACATCTACAGCAGAAATTCGAGCATGTGATGCGGAAGAACAATGATTTTTCGTTTTCGTGTTATGTTTGAGCTTCACATTTTAAAACCGTTTTCAAGGTTTAGAGGTTCTAGAGCGTATTAAGTGTTTGAAATCAGTTTGTTCGTGTTAAACTCGTATAGACTCAGTATAAAAGAACAGTGACATCGACTGGAAACGATAGTGCATCAGATACGTTAACAAACGGCTACAATTAAATTATACGTTATTCTGCTTTTATCTGGCAGTTTTGATCTATGTTAAATATAAACCTATTTTGTACCTATGATAGAGATTGCATAAAGTAATGCTGCCACCTTCTTCTCGATGTCTTGATTTTACTATGATAATTGGAACACATTCGTTCTTTTCTGTGTGAAAAAATTACCCTGTCCGTCGGATTTCGTCGCAACACTTTCCCATTTTCGACTTGACCTACATCGTTATACGATTGAAGTGAATCCCTCTAGATGTTGCCTTTTTGTAACAAATGTATTCATTTATTTAATGTTCATTGCTTTTTAGGAGGTTAATCATCAAAGACTGTTAACGTATCTGATGCATATTTTTCTTCCTAGTATGAAACACGTTGTTCACGTAAAATTGGAAATGTGTTTGGGTCCCCTGAGACTATTTTTCATGACTGTAATTGATAAATGATACTTTAAAGCCAATAAAACGTTTTCAAAACAACTTCAATTTTTAGGAATTTTATTTTACAATTATACTGTTTAGCGTGGAATCAGTGGCACTGCGTGTGTACATAGCCGTACACAATATATATATATATATATATATATATATATATATATATATATATATATATATATATATATATATATATATATATATATAGCTAGAAACATGATATAAATATAATTATATGTGTGTGTGTTTGTGTGTGTGTGTGTGAGAGAGAGAGGGGAGAGAGAGAGAGAGAAATGTAGTGTATAAACAGTAGACTTTGAAATCCTCCTGGAAGAGTCCTTGAAAATGAAATTGGGTCTGGGAAAGTCATGGAAAATTGATATTTCATCCACAGTTTTCAAAATGACAAAATGATCAGTTGTTATATCATAGAAATCAAATGATATGTAAAATGATATCAGTAATGTATAAAAAGGATACATTTTAAAAACTCATATCTGGACAATGATATTTTCAAAATCAAATTATCCTCTAAAGTCCTTGAAGTTAAAGTGGCTTTTTATATGGACACTGTATATACAGCAGGGACCTTGCCAAGGAGTGTATGTTTTCCCACCTGTATCAACCCACGTTGTAACGTCAAGTTGCTTAAAATCATTCACTGTTTCACAATCCTTTTTTTATGTGACGATGTCTCAGCAACAAGAGATGAACCGTCAGTTTCTCCAGGCATTTGATTTGTAGCTTATTTTTCATGCTAAATGTTCATGCTGAATCATTTCCAAAGATCAACATTTTCTCTCTTCATAATTCCAGCTTCACACCAGTGAACTGAATGATGGGTACGAATGGGGAAGATTAAACCTGCAGTCTGTCACTGAAGAGAGTAACCTCAGTGAATTCTTGGCAATTGCTGATCTGGCTGGTACTGAATTCACAGCAGGTGAGTTAGGGAGTCTGTTTCCTTGCAACAAGGTAGCATTACCATTTTTCAACTGGCATACTTGTATATGTTGTCACTACTCAGTGAGTTAGGGTGTCTCCCATGTTATTAAAGTGAGGTAGGGTGTTTCTTTCAACCAGGCATATAAGATAAATGTTTGTTTCATCCAGGCATGTAAGATAATAGTTGTATTCTTATCGGCTAATAATGTCTTTTGTTCATCATCGTCATCATCCAGGGGTTTCATTAGAGCCGGAAGCCGGCGAAATTAACCGGTTACTCTCACGATTTTGCCGGCTACTTTTTTGGAAAATTGAACTCTTTCATAGCTAAAATATTTTTTACCTTCTGAAATGATACGGACAAGTTTCACAAACTCTGTAGTCAAACTTTTCAACGGCTTTTATGTGAAACAAAATTTAGAAGACGAGCGACTACTACGATCGCCTTGTACTACGATGCAGCACGGTCTTGCGTATACTGCCTCAATAAAAATCGGAATTGCAATTCACGATTCTATTGGCTACCTGAATTGCTGATTCCTATTTGGCAACCTTTATATACGCTAATGAAAACGTCAATACTACACCTGTCGGCCGTCGTTAGCTCAACTCAAAATGGTCGATGAACAAATGAAGACGGAAGCGATTGCAAGGTCAAGCTTTGCTGTACGATCCTCGGTATTGAAGTGGACCAAGAAACAGGAGAAGGATAATTACGTGGATTTAAACTGTTTTTCGAAGGCAATGACCTGATTTTTTTCTCATGAAAAACATTTCGATTACAATTGGAATTTTAGTAAGTGGTCCCCTTTACAAATTAATTGGGGGTGCCAACATTTCAACAGAGGGGGAATCCCCTATCCCCCTGTCTAGATGTAACACTGTATAATATCATCTACATATCAAATTTATATCATTAATAATTGTGAATTATTATAGTTTACCTCCTAAAAGCATAGAGGCTCTAAAGACTTGCTTTCTTTGTTCAAAATATCGTCAACATTACCACATTTTATCATTTTTAATTATGAATTATCATATTTAGGCCTAATCTCCCAGGAAAATGGCTTTTATGATATGAACACAAATTGCCCTGGAACACTGCTGACAATTCTCCTGAAAATACTAGAAATTCAAGTGACTGTAAAGCTGTAACAAGTAAGTTTTAGCTCATTTTTCAGGGTTTCTGGCCTTCGGCCGGGAGGGGGAACACCCCCAACCGGACCCTCCCCCGACGACGACCGCTTTGTGGTCATGGCAGCTTTAAGCCGCCTACTTTTCCATTCTAGCCCCCTACTTCAAAACTTAATGAACCCCTGTCATCATCATCATCATCATCATCATCATCATCATCATCATTTTATTGCCATTTCTTAAAATCTTGAAATTTTTACCACACATTAAGTACAATTTGTATGCTGTAAACTTGCAAATAAACTCATAAATTAGTAACAGTGATGTTTGAACCATCCATCCAAAATAATGACATAAAACATTGATTTTCTGATGGTGTAAATAAGTGTTGTCAATTCCGTATTCAATCCAATTTTCTTGCCAGGTGTCATCACTTACCTTTAGCCAATAGGATGTAATTAAATGCTCAAAAGTGTCAGTGATGATGTTCCTTGAAAAATATTCAACCATCGTTGACCATCCTGTGACTTTTGTCATTTATTTCTGATAGAAAAGCTGAATGTAAGAGTGATTGATCCAGCCCAGCACACTGGTCTTCCATCAGCATCAGAAGCCAAAGCCATTGAACAAGCACAGCAAGAAAACAAACAATTTATAGAAATACCACGAAGGTTGGTATAGCAAAGATTTTGACAGATTTTATACATGTCTATATTATGTTCTTATTTATATCAAAAGTGGCAATGTTAATCCAAGCTATCAATGTCAAAGATGTTCACACACAGTTATTTCTTGATTTACCCACAAACAGACCCAAATGGGACTCTTCCACGACACCAGAGGAGCTTTTACAGTTGGAAAGAGACAGCTTCCTTCAATGGAGGAGACTTTTGGCAAGGTATGTATATCTCTTTGAAATCTTTTGTGTATGGAAAAACTCTGTCTATCAAAGGTAAGGACAGACACCTTCGTGAATGGCAAAAGTGTCCTCTGTTCAGAGGTGTCCAGATTGGAAAGGTATTCTAGTGTACCGGTGACATTTGGTTAACCCTTTCACCACCATGGTTTGTCCCAAATCCATTGTTTTCTATGGTAAAGTTGGACCTGTATACAGGCAACTGGGGGTGAAAGGGTTAAAGGGGCAGGTTGTTTATCAGCTTTATCTCTGAGCAAATTGACTAACTGAACACAACTTTCAAAAGAAAACAAAGGACTGAAATCACATAAACAGTCAATGTGAACAACCACTACTGCGAGAACCAGGGATTGAGAAATGCCCCTTTAAATAATCTGGCCCAGACCTGTTCACCCCAATACCCTATAAAGAGATCCACAATCTGATCACCGTTGATAACGAGTGGTTTGGGCCAAACCAGGATGGTGAAAAGTTTAAGAACTACCCTGATGAGAGAGACTGAGAGGCATATGAGAAAACAAGGAACATCATAGATGAGCAAATACCCCAGCTACAAAATCAAAATATATTCATCATTTTACATATTCACAAATTATATTTATCAAAATCGAATTAATCCACCAAAAGTCCAAACCAAGATGTACATGTATACTTATAATTTGCCTTCAAGGCAAGGCAACATTGCAACACAAACATTACAAATTTTACCATAAAGTTTTTTTTTGCAGAGTAAATATAATAAAGCATGATAAACAGTTTTAATAAGATATTTTTTTAAGGCAGTAGGTCTTCAAATATACTAAATATACTTTTTATCATCAGTACTTCATAAGTTCATGTCCCTGATAGAGCCATTTCAGAGCTTGCAGATAATGCTTTGAGGAGACATTTTGCTGTGCAGTATTAACCCTTTGAGTTCCAAAGTCAGCTTTTGTTGCCTTTATGAAATACATCCGGTCAATTTTTTTCAGATTTTTGCCAAAAATTTGATATGAAACTCTAGCCTATGAAATTTGATGTCCATTTGGTCCAAAATTATCAAAAAAAGTACTGAAAATTTCATAAAAATTTGCAAAACGTTGCACTAAAATTTTGTTTGGAAAAGTTATCACACTGAAAGGGTTAAAAAATACACCTACCTTCTAAAATATTTCTTCATCCAAGGACTGGCAGGTTAAAGTAAAAAAAAAATTGGAAGCCATTCTTCAACGTATTGTTTTTTGTGTGATGGTGTATCTATGGAGACTTAATGTACTACAAAATACTGATATGGCTGGAAATATTGAATTATCACCAAAATACTACATATGTATCACAGAAAATATTGAGCATTAATTCCAATACTCATAGATTTCACAATACTTTGTATTTTATGCCCCATTTGAATGCAAAATACTGGAATGTTCTTTATTCAGTGTTCAAGAGAAGCAACATGTTCTACTGACTCCGTTTGAGAGGAATTTGGATTTCTGGCGACAGCTGTGGAGAGTGATTGAAAGAAGTGACGTGGTTGTCCAGATTGTGGACGGCAGAAATCCCCTGTTGTTCAGATGTGAAGACCTGGTGAGTTTGTTTGTTATGAAACCATCCTCTTTCCTCCTTCATGAGGGTTGTGTCCCTAGGTAGATATTGATATGCAGAGGTGTTACATTGTTTGATTCTGTAACATTCAGGAAAGTGGTGCTGCCATGTATCACAGTTTCATTTTCTTCTGTGAACCCTTTCACAAATTTCAAGCTAGGAACGATTTCTCATTTTGATGTTGCTGTGATGCAGTTGGCAACAACAAAATCAAAATGCAAATTTACACTAAAAATGTGCGTAAAAGTTGTACTTACGTTTGCGATGAGAAGAAATTTGCATTGAAATCATTTGATATGTTTGAGATTGTGTTTGTTGAAAGTGTGGCGTAAGATGGTATTGCACTTAACAACACACTTTTTTCAAAGCAATATTTCTGAACAAAGATGACATGAAAACCCTCTCATACTACACATTTTCAAAAAGCAGAGAATGGAAAGCTTAGTGCGGTAACAATAGTTTACTCAAAAGATGAAAGAGATACATATTTTGGGCAAGAAAACCTCATATTTGGTATAAATGATAAAAATAATTGAAGTCAAAAACTTGATCTTCATGAAATTTAATATCTCATTTGAAACTAAAGTATATATGTAGAAAAACATGACACTTGTTTACATTATATACACTTCTTTCTCACCCAACCTACCACTGCTTGTCATGCTAAAAGGTAATGTAGGGTTTATAAATCGAAGAAAATTGAATGAATCTTTGCAAAAATGTGATTTTTAGCAAAACACGCAGTATGATGTGCAAAAACGCTGTGAAACAGGATTTCCTAAGTATTTGTTAGAGGTTGAAAGACTACACTGAAGTTTGCCAAATATGTAAGAACTAAGATGAGTTCTCTTTTTTTTAAGGAAAAATATGTGAAAGAAGTTGACGAAAACAAAGAAAATCTGATTTTGGTCAACAAAGCTGACTTACTAAGTGAAAAGCAAAGAAGAGCTTGGGCTGGTTATTTCACAGGAATCGGTGTGAAGGTTGTATTCTGGTCCGCCATATTGGAAACAGAGAGAGCCAAACACCAGGTAACATATCAGTCTGTGGAACTTTCAACTTGTAAGTTCTTATCCCCCACTCACCTCAATGGGCCAATCCTGTTGCTGCAAACAATGAGGTTAAACTAAAGCTAGTTTTTACAGGGGTGAATAAGTTAGAAAAGTTGACAAATGTCTGCTTTCAAATGTATGACAACTACAACACAGTTGCTCGTGTGAATGAAATGGTAATAGTGTTGAAACTTGTAGGGTTAGGGATTTCCACTGATTTGGACAATTTCAACTTTTTTGCAGGAGGAATCTCAGCAGAAAGAAGATGACTTGTCTGATGATTACGATGATGATGAGGAGGAGGAGGAGGAGGAGGAGGAGGAGGAAGAGGAGGAAGAAGATGGAGATTATGGTGATGATGGCGGTTGCCAAGGCGTGGAGAAAGAGGAAGAAACAGTAGAGGAGAATGAAACACAGAAAACGGATAACAGGGAAAATGAAAATGTGGATAGGCAAGAGGAAGGCGCAAGCGGGGCAACAGGGCATGACACTGCTACAGAAAATGATGAACAAAGCCATGGAGAGTCAAAATCATCGAAATGCGCAGACGATAATGCTGAACTCAAAAATGAATTTGAAAGCAAACTGTCAGACATTACAGAGACTGACGATGAGAATGTCAATAAGGATAAACCATCCCGAGCCAATTGTTCAGAGGGTAACCCATCAGAACCTGCAACTCTAAGTGAACACTCTCATGCTGGAATTCCTAGTCATCAAGGCGGTGATGGACTTCCTAGGACTAGAGATTCAGAAATTCAGATTTCACAGGAGGTCTTAGAAGGAGAACATCGAGTTCACTTTAAAGAGGGTCATGGGAATTTTTCCGAGGGTGCCGCAGGTAGACAGGAGGAGGAAGGAGAGGGGATTGGGGCAACTGCTGACACACAAACTCAGAACAGTGGTAGTAAGTTAATTGACAATGATCCTAAATTACTCTGTGGAGAGGAGCTTCTTGAGGTTTTGAAGTGCTTCCACAAAGGAAAGAAAGTCAACGAGGGAGTAACAACAATTGGGCTGGTGAGTTGAAACACTGTCATCGTGTGCAAATTCTGGTGAAACTATTTTGAAACCCATCCTACAAATATTATAAGTGTGACTTACTGTTCTTCCCAAAGAGTGCTTTGTGTTAGAAAAAATGTAAGAAAGTCAAAAGAGAAAAATTTGTTTTCAGCACCAATTCAGTTTGGTCGGGTAATGATGTGATGCCTCAATTAGGTGTCAGAATGTATGTTGTGACTGGAACCAGTGGAAGATCTGTTGTTCAAGGCAGTCCCTTCTTTAACCAGTCCACCCCGGTTCCCTGTAAATGGGTCCACAGTCACAGTTGATAACAATAGGTCTTGGGCCAAACCATCCTGGTATAAGAGTTTACAGCGAGGGCACGACTTATGGGAACACCAAATTAGGTAATTACCCAGCAACTTAGCTGAGCACTTTGCAATTTGACCTGGCATTTACCTAAACAAGAGTCTGTTTTATTGTCTGAAGACTGATAAGATATCCACCAAACTCAGCAGGCAGCTCCCACTGAGTAAACTGATATGCCTACACAGGAACAACCCATTTTCAACTGGCATCTAGTTCATGGGAAAATTGTGAAAAGGGAGAATAAATATAATGATGTAACACAATCTATTGTACTAATTTTGTGTCCTGGGCCTGAACCTGACAGGTTTTGCCTCTGTATGTTATTTGGAATTGAAAAATCGCAGCATCCCTTGTAAATCTAGAGTTACAAAACTTGTCAAATTTACCACCTTCCATGAGCCCACCACTGACGTTGATGGAACAGTCCATTTTTATCATATGATTGGATGGTTGCTCTGACAGTCAGTCTTTCTTCAGTGTATGTAATTGTGATTAAAAAAGTGGTAATAACATGCATATATACAAAAACAGGACACAAAATGACAGCGGCAAATCATGTTTTACACTTTACAACATTTTATTCCGGCCCTTCAAAACTCTCCTTCAACTACATGCAGCTGCCGGTCAAAAATGTTTTTTCCAGTGTAGGCATATCAGTTTACTCAGTGGAGGAGCTGCCTGCTGAGTTTGGTGGATATCTTATCAGTCTTCAGACCATAAAACAGACTCTTGTTTAGGTAAATGTCAGGTCCAATAGCAAAGTACTCAGCCAAGTTGCTGGGTAATTACCTAATTTGGTGTTCCGATAACTCGTGCGCCAAGTGTAAGACTAAATTGATGTTTGTATCAGGTGCCGCCAACTGTGCTGTTCGTGCAAAAAGGTGTTCGTGCGAAGTTTTTCAGCGGGCGGGCAAATTTCAAAACTAATCAGCGGGCAGGGAGAAAATATCGATATTTACTGTGGGCGGGAAGAAATTTCACTATTTTCGGTGGGCGGGGAGAAAATTTCTGACAGTGGGCACCGGAAGATACGTAGAGGGAGGGGAAAGCAGCGTGGTTGATAGAATTTGAGGGGAAATTAAGCGCCTAACTTGGAGGGGTACAATGTTCCAAGGTATACTGCCAGCTGCCCGCACGGTTTGCATTGATCGGGGTTGCCTAGTAGGCATCTAGTTGGCAATGGGAAATTTCAGTTGTGGGGAGAGGGCAGAGGGGAGCTTGAAATGTTGTGGGGAGTGGGGAGCAGGCAGACTATAGGTACTGGAGGGCAATGGGCATCAAAATTCAATGGGAGGGCACAATTTCCGTGTATGCCAGTGGGAGGGCAGTTACGAACAGCTCTACTTTCCCCTCCAAATTTTAGGTCAAGGCCAAAAATAAGAAAAATCGGCATATCAGCCTTCAAAACATGTTTTGTGACGATTTTGCGAAATTCATGAAATTTACCAGTTGGTGGCACCTGTTGTATGCCCCTAATACACCTACCACAGTTATCATCTACATGTCTGACATAAACATGTCTCTTCTGTAGCGCCCTCACTGGTCAGTCTTTATATCATTACTGTGTATTTGTTTTTGTTCTAATTGAGGAATATACAGTACCCATATATGTTGACAAGAAAGACAGGTTACAATCTTTATTATATTTTTTGCAATATGTCACTTACTGTGTCTATCAGTTTCTTGGCTGATGAAAGAAACTGATTGAACATGTTCTGAAAACAGAAAAATATTTCAAGTTCCTTATTTCAGTTCATAAGTTGAGTTGTCCATGGGTCTGACCTTGTTTTAGCCATTCAATCAAAGTAGAAAGGTGGATGTTTTGACCTCTTATAGAAAATTTGAAAATTTGCCAAGGAATTGCTTAATGATTCTGTTGATAAAAGTTGAAGTGAAGCACAGACTACGTGTATCTGCCTTGAATTGCAGTGGAAAGAATTGAGTAACACTCACAACAGTCACAAAACTGCCCTCTTAAGTTGTGAGAGGACAGGTCTTTTTTGAACACAGCAACTTCAGGCAACTAACCAAGACATGCCAAAATTGTTACATATTCCAGAGTAACATAATTAAATTGCGATAAAGTGTCATTAATGGTGGTTGACAGCTGTTATTTAACCATTTGAGTGCCGTAATTTTTTCCCACCAAAGTTTTAGTGCAACATTTTACAACATTTTATGATTTTTTTTTCTGGACATCACTTTTCATCAGCTACAGTTTTTGATCAAAATTTTGTAAAAAATCTGAAAAAAATTAACTGGGTTGTATTTTATAATGGTGAAAAAAGTTGACTTTTGCACTCAGAGGGTAAATTAATATGAAATTCGGTAGTAAGGGAATGTAATACAATTCCCTGCGTCTAAAGGAATTATACAATAGTGATCCGTGTAATCCTCACAATTTGTGCAAACCATGGGACAGAATCACGCAAAATATGCAAACATTGTCCCGACGACTTCTCTACATTTTTTCTATGTTCAACAAAGTAAATTTTGTCTGCCTTTTGGATGTATGTAAAAATCCTCTGTGCCATGCTGTGTTCTGGTGGGCCATGCTTGATCTGATGGATAATGTAAGTGCTGACAAAAAGGTCAGAACATAGACAACATGTGTATCTGCTACTTACTTTGAAGTGCAACTGACAATTTCAGCCCAGACATAGATCTACGTAACAGGGTTGTATGCAGACTGTAAACACACAACCCTGCTGTGCAGACCTCGAATACTCTCAAGTTAAAGCTCGCTGTATAATATCAATATCCTAATGGCCTGACTTTTGCGTATTTTCCATGATTGCGTTCCTTGGAGTACTGTTAGCCTACATTATCTAAAGCGCACCCAGACTGAATACTCCTGTGAGTGTACTTTATGTATTGGTCGATATGCAAATCTACGCCACTTCCGTGGCAAATTTTTGAACAAGTTCTTAAGCCAATTACATGAGTGAGGTAACATTTAGAGCGATTTCATTGGTCATTCTTGAATGAAATTGAGCGTAAATAGCTGTAAGTCTCTATATGTTTGGACCATTAGTAGGGTTTCTGTAGCTAAGTCAGAGGAGCAGTTTATTTCCATGTATTCCCAAACAGGAGCTCACAACTGTATGTTGCATCTTGCTTAGGTTGGTTATCCCAATGTTGGTAAAAGTTCAACCATCAATGCCCTGCTGCATGCCAAAAAAGTGCCCGTCTCTGCCACTCCAGGAAGGACTAAACATTTTCAGGTGAGTCGCAGCAAAGGGTCACATCGAGGTTGTTGTGAAGGTGACATTGGAACTCATGAATATTCATGTTGTATCCCTCGTGAGTCCAAAGAGTTCATACGGAGTGAGCCATCATACAGTTCACAGAACGGTCATATGTGCAGCCAACAGTCACACCCAGGTTGTTGCTGAAGGTGACATTGTTACTCATGAATATTCATGTTGTATCCCCCGGTGAGTCCAAAAGGTTCAGATAAAATCTCCAGCTATCAGAATGATTGCACAGATGTCATCAATTTGTTAGAATGCGTTCTTTACAACCACATCATTTGTGCAGTTTTTGAGTTTTTGTAGTCTTTGAACAGTGTCACCTAAACGAATTAAACAAAACAGTAAAAGTACCCCCAGTTGAACCTCGTCTCCTAATCCAGGGACAGAAGCTGTAACTTTTTGTGAATTTTGCAGTATTTTGGTTACAAGTATCAAGTACATTTTCTCATTCTACTGAAAGCATGATCACAGATCCATTTATTCGTGAATGTCAGCATAGCCTTTGTCTGTGTGATGATCTTTGTTGACAAATGTATCAAAAGCCGGATTGAATTCAGATTTCTCCAATAACAGTGCTGACTCTACTTACAGGCACTAAATAAACTTAATAGGTGGTATTTCATTACACTCCAGTTAGGTGTGGACTTGGGATGTGATTTAATATCTGCAGTTGACACACGGAACAAAAATACTTAAAGATAGCAAAAGAATACATCAATTGAAACTTAAACATTTAGATAAAGACACAAATTAATATCACTCAAGCTCATCTTGAGGCTGTGATTTGGGTAGATTTCACAGCTATTTTGTGTTTCCACATTAATGTAATGAGAAAATATCTTGCAGAATACGTAATGTCTGTCAGCAGTTTTACTGCATTATTCCGTGCTGCTAATATTTATTCGCAAGACCTTTCTGTGTAAGCTCATTTATCGTATCACTCACCTGACTGCTGGTACAGCCGATCCAGAAATGAAGGCCATCTTACAAAAATGCCACTTCCTGACTCTGCCGTACAATAGGGTCTCTTACAACATACCTCCGTTTCAGACCTTGTTTGTAGACCCACAGATGTGCCTGTGTGACTGCCCCGGTCTTGTCATGCCTTCAATGGTGTCAACCAAAGCCTCAATGGTGATCAACGGAATCCTTCCCATCGACCAGATGAGAGACCACATACCACCTGTGTCATTGATATCCTCACATTGAAGATGATGATTATAAGGGTGATAAATGGTGATAATGATTATGATAATGATGCTTATGGTTGTAGCGATGAGAATGGTGATGATTAGATTGGTAATGATGATGATGATGATAATGGTGATTATGGTTGTAGCAATGAGAATGGTGATGATTAGATTGGTAATGATGATGATAATGGTGATTATGGTTGTAGCAATGAGAATGGCGATGATTAGATTGGTAATGATGATAATGGTGATTATGGTTGTAGCAATGAGAATGGTGATGATTAGATTGGTAATGATGATGATAATGGTGATTATGGTTGTAGCAATGAGAATGGTGATGATTAGATTGGTAATGATGATGATGATAATAATGATGATAGTTATAATGATGATAATGGTGATAATGATGATGATAATGGTGATGATGATGATGATAATGATGGTGATGTTATAATAATGAATGGTTTTAATAATATTATAATGATGAGGATGATAGTAATGATGATGATGATAATGATGGTGATATTATAATAATGAATGGTTTTAATAATAATTATAATGATGAGGATGATAATAATGATGATGATGATTATTATGATAGTAATTGTTATGTTGTTGACGGTGTCAGTGAGATGAATGTCAATCAGATAAATTGACAAGTTTTAAATGCCTTCACATGATGTATTTTCTGTACATGTGTTTTGTTACTGTGTCAGTCACCAAATTACAAGATATGATTTTGACAAGGCCAGGTCAATCTGATCGTTAGGGGTACATTACATGGCACAACTTTATTTTATCCCTTAACTGGTCAGCACATTTGTCAGCATATTCCGCGAGATGTTCTGGAGTCAACCTATGGAATCAATATCGTCAAACCCAGAGAGGGGGAGGACCCGGATAGACCACCAACAGCGCATGAACTTTTGATGGCATACGGATGTAAGTATGAAAACTGCCTCATGGAATTTCAGTCATTTTTCATGCTGTTTGTATTCTACAATGAGCCAAAGATAGACAATTTTTTTTTATTGTTAGAATTTCCAGGTTAGAAATGGGAAGTTCTAGAAAAGGGGGTTTTCAACTTTTCTGTGTACATTACAAGAACTATAGATAAACCTAATGCTTCCATTTCATTTCATATCTTTTCAACTTTCACTCATGTCACAAATTTATTTTATTACCCATGGCCAATCACACAGTTAAGAGACTGAGGGTTAAATCAAATTCTTTGTTTGCTGTCTGCGTGCTGGTAGGTTTTCAGAGAAAATTAAGAAAACAAACACTATTACAATATGTTAACACTATTACAAACATTTTAACACTATTACAAATAAAAAACATTATTTTTCCAAACAAAACAAAATAAAAAATGAGCTTATCTTAATACACTTGTGTTTTTTTTGTGCGTGTTTTTTTGCCTGGCTGGCTGGTAGGTTTTCAAAAATCCGAGGACGGCGAACAAAGAATTTTCTTTAAATGGTCTAACAAAAAAAAACTGGAAGCTCTTATTTATACAGTGGAAAAACCCACTCTCCAAAAACCCCCAAACTTTTATCCAAAGTATTTGGTATTGTTGAAATGGACAATGAAGTATTCTGCAAAGAATTAAGCAAACTTGTTTCTCATTCTTTTGATTTCTTTGTTAAATTGTTCCACTTTTAAATGTGACAAGCGTTCTTTTGTTGACAAAACACCCTGCCTTATGACAATGATGGTATTTTAATGTCATGTTATTTTCAACAGACGTACGTGGATTCATGACACAGCGAGGAGTGCCGGATGCTCCCAGGTCGGCCAGGTACATCTTGAAAGACTATGTTAAGGTCAGTTGTGGCTTGAGTCTCACAAGAGATATTGTTACCAACTAGCAGTTATCTACAGTGAAAAGTAGTGTCCTTATTGGTTCACAGTGTTTTGATCCAGTTTAACAAAAAATGTCAACTGATGAGCCGTTAAAGCCCCAATAGCTGTGAATGTGTAATAAATAGATCTCAAAATACCACCCCTTTTCCAAGAGTTTTCTTTGAATATTGCCTATGAAAGACTGAAAAGTGTATAACACTATCGTAAGTGATGAAAGTAGCATGTAAATTCAAACGTTTCAACACCATTTTAGATTTCCTGCCATTCTCAAAAAATAATCATGTGACAGAGAAAATAAAGATTAAAACGACAAAATGTCAGCCATCGTATACTGTGCATTCAACTAAATGGCATCATGCTTGTTTTTTTTATGATCACAATGTATATGTGCAGGAAATAATGCATTTTTTGTACTTTTCTGTGGGGACGCCATTTGTGTTTGCCACCCGTTTATTATTTAACCTGTTAAAACGCGTAGGCATGGTCCAAATCAGTGAGCAGTGATACTTCTATACATGTCCTTCAGTTAGCACATTTACACAAACCAACTTTGGTTTGAAAATAAAATCATGAAAATAATGCATAAAATTTGCAGCTATTGGGGCTTTAATACAACTGAACTAGTCCCCTTGTCACATTGCTGCATTGCTTTCATTAAAAAAAACCCTAATGGATGAGTTGGTTTTACCTTTACAGGGCAAATTACTCTACTGTCATGCTCCGCCAGGAACTGACGAAAGTACTTTCCAGGAATTTGTCAATTCTTTGGAGAAAAATCAGGAATCTGGAATCAAGAAGGCTCATCTGAAGAAAGTTCACAATCCAACAGTCATTACAGCAGACGGCATCAGGGTAGGTGTAGAATTCATGCTGACCCCATATTGACATTGCACAGCGCTATAAATACCAACAAATCTACTTGATTTGTACCAATAGATACAAGTTATCCAATACATCAGAAATTTATATTTTAATATTTTTTATCATGAAACTTTTCATGAAAAAATATTCTCTAAATACCTGTCATTATGCAACATTATTATTTTCAAAATTCAAAAATAAATTCTTAAAATTCATTAATCAAGAGAGTTGTGTGTACCACAAATAATATCTACTTAACCTTGTGAAAAGCAACTATTCGCGGTTGTATGTTTGTCACCTAGCTGCATAGGTGCAACTTGAGCAC
Organism: Ptychodera flava; assembly: GCF_041260155.1. Lineage (NCBI taxonomy): Eukaryota > Metazoa > Hemichordata > Enteropneusta > Ptychoderidae > Ptychodera > Ptychodera flava. The sequence goes on from NC_091934.1 coordinate 17,438,170, forward strand.
TGCTGATAGAAATTCAGACATAATTTTGGAAAATGTTATCTTACTTTGCAGACAAATATTTATTTTTGCATATAAAGGTTGGAACAATGATGTCATTTGCAAACAGCCCTATCGTACCTTTTATCATGTTCAGTTAACCCTTTGAATGCTGTAATTTTCCCCATCAAAATTTTAGTGCAACGTTTTACTAATTATTATGAATTTTTCTGTAATTGTTTGATAATTTTGGACCAAAGAGACATAGTGTTTTGTTGGCTACAGTTTTTTATCAAAATTTTGGCAAAAATCTGAAATAAATTGACTGGAGTATATTTTATAAAGGCGACAAAATTTGACTTTGGCCTTCAGAGGGTTAAAATAGACGAAAAAATGTACCATGATTAAAAATTCAATATTCAATACTAGTACATGGTGTTATTTTTCATGAACTATAAAGTATCAAAGAATTGTCAGAATTTTTAGATGTTGAAAATTTTTTTGAAAGTGTGTTCACAATGAATATTTTTTTGAAAGTCTGTTCACAAAGCTATTGCCTTAATTTTAGGTCATTTGTATGACACATTATTCATCACATGAGGTGCAGTAGTTTTTGCCCAACGTTTACCATCTGTTGTAAGAAAGATGGAAATGAAGTATTGTCAATTTGTATTTAGCACTATCATACTAGTGGTCACCAAGTAAAATAAGTATTTCATTTCTTGTGGCTCTTTTCAGCGAAAACAGCTAAGTTCAGCAGGCGATATGGACAAAGCATTCTTCAGTCAACAAAACATCCTAGCTTGCAGCAAGGGAGTCCAGGGTGTTGCGGGATACGCCAGAAGAGTTGATATGGGACGCCACGTCAGTTTTGAAACGCAAAGTCGTGATGGGCAGAGCGGTAGTGTGGCCAGCAGTCTCACATCTGTTGCCGAGAAACCATGGAAGAAACACAACAACAGAAACAAGAAGGAAAAACTAAGGAAAGTCCATAAACACTTGGATGAATGCTAGATGGAACGGCCACACCTCTTTAGGTGAAAGCTTCAGTGCAGAAGAATTTTACTCTTTTCTAAGTGTGTTTACTGGCCATTTACAAATGAGGTCAATAAAATGTTGTATTCCCTAGCCATTCACTAGCTATTTACAAACGAGGTCAATAAAATGTTGTATCCACTGGCTATTCACATATGAAGTCAATAAAATATTGTATTCACTGGCCATCCACAAAATGAGGTCAATAAAATATTGTATCCACTGGCCATTCACAAAATGAGGTCAATAAAATATTGTATCCACTGGCCATTCACAAATGAGGTCAATAAAATGTTGTATTCACTGGCCATTCACAAATGAGGTCAATAAAATTTTGGATTCACCGGCCATTCAAGATTGAGGTGCATGAAATTTGTTCAATGTCCATTGACAATTGGGGTCTATAAATGTTGAATTCATTTGCACATGTCCGTAATATCAATGCAAATATTTTAATGTAAAACATGTAGTCATTTATAATGAGCCAGTCCCCGCCAACAGAGCTGACTGATATGACATCATAGTTCCACCATTAAAGGGATACAGTTGTATCAAAGGTGGTATGGGACTCATACAACCAATGTAAACACTATTGAAGGTATGATGGCGATTAATGAAAGTTAAAACATGTCTGTCATAATCTACATGGTATAATTTTAATGTTGCAGCTATGATGATGCGGTGCACCAAGATATTGTGCATGAAATACATTGTTTGTAAACAAGAAATTCACACAGGCACAGTTCCAACGACAGTTTCCTTTTAACGTATTCCTTGTAAATTATGAAGAGATTTCTGAAATTACTCATTCAAGAATATTGCATCATTAGTATCTTGTTACTGTCAATGGTGGGCTTGAATCTTGTATATCAAAATCACCCATCAAAGGATCCAGATATGTACATACTAAACAAGTGTGAACATAGAAAAAATGCATTGGTGTTCTATTTGCAGCAAGGGTATTCTTTGCTTGATGCTGTATTTAGTAACAAACGTAGGGTAGCGCCAAGCTGTTGCCGCAAAAGGGTGCGTAGTTTACGACGATGGTACACACAGCTAAATTAAACAAACCTGCGACCTTGAGCAGCCTCATTTGTAGGTAGAGATTTCAGCAGCCCGTTGTTTATGAGACCGATTACATCACAGTGAAATCACCTCAAGCTTTTGTTTGGTAAACAGAGCAGTTCTCAGTACTAGTATTACAAATTCGTACTTCATTTGAAAAAAAACAAGTCATCGTTGATGACACAGTCCCCACTTGTTAATGGGTGCTTTGATTACAGGTCCTCAGAGAGGATAGAGTCCTCTTCATTAGGTCTGTGATAAAAATACTTTTGAATAAATTCGCTTGATACATGTCTGAGTTGTAGTTCAGGACATGAAAAAATCGTAATAAAATGGCCACATGGTGGCCATAATGGATCGAATCACAAAACCACAAAACAAATCAATGTGCATATGTATGACATACGGGAGGTCAATGTCCTTGTACCAACTTTGATTAAATTTGGTTGAAATATGCCTGAGTTATGGCTTTGTACATGGAAAAATTATAACAAAATGGCCGCACAGCAGCCATATTGGATCGTATCACAAAACAAATTTACATGCATATGTATGATATTGGTCAATCTCCTTGTACCAACTTTGAATAAATTTGCTTGATACATGTCTGAGTTATGGTTCTGGACATGAAAAAACGTAATAAAATGGCCACACGGCGGCCATATTGGATCGTATCACAAAACAACTCAATGTGCATGTGTATGACATAGGTTGATGTCTTTGTACCAACTTTGAATAAAATTGGTTGAGATATGCCTGAGTTATGGCTCTGTACATGAAAAAATCGTAACAAAATGGCCGCACGGCGGCCATATTGGATCGTATCACAAAAAAAATTGATGTGCATAGCTATGACATTGGTCAATGTCCTTGTACCAACTTTGAATAAAATCTGTAGAAACGTGCCTGAGTTATGGCTCTGTACATGAAAAAATCGTAATAAAATGGCCGCCTGGCGGCCATATTGGATCGTATCACAAAACAAATTAATGTGCATATGTATGACATAGGTCAATGTCCTTGTACCAAGTTTGAATATAATCAGTTGAGATATGCCTGAGTTATGGCTCTGTACATGAAAAAATCGTAACAAAATGGCCGCATGGCGGCCATATTGGATCGTATCACAAAAAGAATTGACGTGCATATCTATGACATTGGTCAATGTCCTTGTACCAACTTTGAATAAAATCAATAGAAACATGCCTGAATTATGGCTCTGTACATGAAAAAATCGTAATAAAATGGCCGCCTGGCAGCCATATTGGATCGTATCACAAAACAAATCGACGTGCATCTGTATGACATATGAAGTAATCCTTGTACCAAGTTTGAATGAAATCGCTTAGGGCATCTCTGAGATATCTGCGTGAACGGACGGACGCACGCACGGACGCACGCACGCACGCACACACGCACGGACACGACCAAACCTATAAGTCCCCCGGACGGTGTCCGTGGGGACTAAAAAGGAGCACAGCCTCGTGTAGGGTTGCAAGGAGTGGGTGACGGTACATGTTTTCCAGTATTTTTGAGACCTCTTGTAGCCCTCACTTTGGCAAACATTAGGAATGTGCAACTGTAGCATGTGACACCCCCACCCCCACCCAGCCGTGCAGTACAGGTAGACTGAAGAATCATGTGACGACACAGTGCCGTTTTTGTAAATCACCGTTCTCTTTCGGCTGACGATTCAAAGCATGTTAAGCAGATTACAGTCATAAAGAACTGAACCTGCCATTATTCACTGCACCTAGGGACAGTAGAACAATTTCAAAATATCAAGTTGCTGTTCGATTGAAAAGACTGAAATTCTTGTTCAAAAGTAAATGGACCTAGCTGTTGTACGCCGGGCATGAAACAAGATCTATGCCCGTGATTAATACTTTAAGCACAGGCACATGTTTTCAGAATTCTCTTATGGGGGCTCATAATTAAGATTTAAGGTAGAATGTGCGTCGAAAACTTAATAAAAATTGACAATCGTGATCTGATCTACCACTTGTGGGGGCCGGAGTAAGAAATAATTTTCGAAAATCGAAAATCGAAAATTTCTCCATAAGTTTACTCAGAGATGGCGACCGTTTTGAATTTCAAATATCGGCAAATGTTTAATTGTTCTTTTCCAAACTTTGCACGGTGACCGCTGATTTTTGTTCTTGACTTGGTAAGAGAATGGTTCAAAGTTTCATTTAGAAAAAGTTTGAGCAAAAGTTCGAGTCTTTCACTTTCGAGTCCTGTACTAACTTACCCCCACTATTCAGTGCTTCTCAAATCTCACATCTGCAGGCCCTTCTCGCGTATCTCTTCATTTAGTTTTGCTGAAATACTCAGCAAATTTGTGTATTAGATTGAAATCATGAACATGTCATATTCCGGTCACAATCTTGAAGTGTGACTTATTTAATCTTGGTAAATGTACAAGAAAAGGGTCCTTTCTTTCAAATACAAATTCAAATGTAGGTCTACTACATTAGAGAGGCAATCGCTTTCTGATGAGCCTATAGATTGTTCAAGGTAAGCCCCCGGGATACATTGGTTATGTCTGTTAAGGGGGGGGGGGCCCATTCATGCACGAACTCATTCGGTTTGTCTTTGGCTAGTCTAGCCATGAGTCCAGTCATACCGTACGTACTAGCAGCATTTATAAAATCTGCTATCCCGCTACGCAGTCATGTTATCCCACCGGTTGGAAACGTCTGCTGTTTTAACGAGTGAAGTAACGATTTAGGAATTGTATGCACATTATGGTTTGGCATCCGTAGTTCATACCCATTTTTGTTTCGGTTTTCTTTCGAACATTTGTTACCAACATTGTTACCAAGAACCACTGATATTTAATCTAATATGTGAATGTTAATCTTGGTAAATGTACAAGAAAAGGGTCCTTTCTTTCAAATACAAATTCAAGTGTAGGTCTACTACATTAGAGAGGCAATCGCTTTCTGATGAGCCTATAGATTGTTCAAGGTGAGCCCCCAGGATACATTGGTTATGTCTGTTAAGGGGGAGGCAGCCCATGTGGCCACGAAGATGTTCGATTTGTCTCTGGCTAGTCTAGCCATGAGTCATACCATACTAGCAGCATTTATAAAATCTGTTATCCAAACGGTTGGAAACGTTTATTGTTTTAACGTGTGAAGTACCGATTTAGGAATTAATTGTATGCGTATTATGGTTTAGCATCCGTAATTCATACCCATTTTTGTTGCGTTTTTCTTTCGAACATTTGTTACCAAGAACCACTGATATTTTCTCTAATATGTGAAGTCTGTGTCAACTATTTCAAAAAATGAACAATCCATTAGGTTTTTGAGAGATCGGTCATTTGGTTTTGTTGTTTTGATTTTGGTAGAACAAAATGGCGGTTACGGTATGCAGGCGTGATCCACGCCTTAATTGTACCTGATAATAAACTTTTACGACAGGTATCACATGAAATGTGTTATTTTAGTGTGGAGTGGATTGTATTCAAACCGAAATGAAGCCCTACAACTACAAACACAGACATCATAACAATAGGGACCCAGGCGTTTCCCAACCGGTGTGTGGAGGGACTGTGGTTATCCAGAAGTTCCAGCTACACCATTGGCAAACCAAGACACCTCCTTTAGGTTGAAATGTTCTGAAGGAAAAACAGCAACGTTCCACCTGGGATGTTGATGATAAGGTTGGCTTAGTCATACATGCACAAATGAGTTTCCTTATTGCTTGCTTTATGTCTTTGGTCATCTTCGCTTGCAGGTTTCTTGTCCGGGCAGCTTGATGGTGGTGAGTGGGGAACAGTTGAACTAACCACTACCCATGCAAGCAGACAATGTAGTCTAATGGTCTGTGATGACCTTGTCCAAGGCCGCTCTCAAAGCAAGGGGTGGCTAGATTTGCCCTTCCAATCTGTCCTAACCTATGACAGGCGCTTGCACATGGACAGACCAGATTGACAAGTTCAGAACTACTTACTGCGAGATAATATCTAGTGTATAACAAGAAAGTATTCCACAAACGGAACAATAATGGAATACACACCAACCGGGGAGGGGAGGGATAAAGCGTGGAATTAATTTTCACAAAATGTGAAAAGTAGATAAACAATGCCATAACCAGCTCTAGATTCGCCTGGGAATTTATCCAAGTCCAACGTGATTTTTCAGAATATTTGTTACTCGCATAGTCTAGCCCTCTAGTAGGCAGAAGAGGTACCACGGGACCGATTGCGGTAGGTGATGTCAATTAAATAAGTCAGCGGCTTTGAAATCTGACTTTTATCAGCACACAACAAAGGAAAGATGTGTACGTGCAATTATACACGGTGATGTGAAATCTATTATTTACAAAAACCCGATTATAACATCAACTTCGATATCTTCTTCCCAGAGAGATTTTTCATCATGTGTATACAATCGATATTTGCGTAATCCACATTTACTCTACCGTGGGGTAGAGTAACCGTGCTACATGCGAGTACACTGTTGAGCAATGCTATGCACTCTCTCGTACTTTAGAAATTGAAAGAGACAACTTTGTATATATGTGATGATGAAAAAGGCCAAATGGATAAAGGCCAATATAATAAAGTGAATACCAACATTTCGAAAAGATGTGAAGCTGAAGGAACAGAAGAGACTTCAGGTAGTTATCGCCACGAAACTGAAAGATTTAAACTTTGATTCAAACTTTTCTAGGACAAACTTTCAACCATTCTCTAGGTCAAAAAAATCAAAATCGGGGGTCACCCTGCTGATTTTGAGAAACAAATTATCCAATATTTAACGATATTTGAAATTCAAAATGGCCACCATCCTTGTGTTATCGTTATGGGGAAAACAATTCCTGATTTTCACAAAACTTAGCCAGTGAAAATGACATATACCCCCAATGGCTTCAAAATGACCCCTCCAATAAGTGGTAGAACAAAAATATTGTAAAAATTTGAGGGTCCGACTCCATCTGTCCACGAGACGTTCTTCAGTCTGACTGTAGAGTTTTGCATAATAAGCGGAAAAAGTAAGCTACATTGCAAACAAGATATTAACGCTATGTAATTAATAGTAAGGGAAACAGTCCTGAACATACACAGCAAAATTTAAAGGGCCAGTAATGCGAACTTTTGATAATTTTTTTTCACAGTTTTTGTTTTTAATGTCGACCTTAATTCCTTGTTCTACTCCCCAAGGCATGTTGATATACACAGAATTCAGCTTGTCAACTCAGCCTGTACATGTGCAAACTGCGTTGTTATTGTTGATAAGAGAATTCTGGTCCGGACGAGAATTCAAATGTAAACAATAATAGCGCATTTTACACATATAAACGCTAAGTTGACAAGCTAAATAGTGGGTGTTTCAACATTCTTTGGGGAGTAGAATAAGAAGTTGCAATTGACATACAAAATAATAATAATGACGTCACCATCAAAAATTAGCATTTCTGGCCCTTTAATGAACAACCGGTCAAATGGACTGGCGGCGGCTAAAATGAACATGATGGAATGTCTTGTTAAAACACAAAATCACTCATATTTGAATACATCTGTATGACGTCTTTTCCGCCTTTGGCCTGTCACTTTGAGTCTCACAAAATCTAATATTTTTTTTGAAGAGAATTATTTTGAGTGGCTCAGGACCAAGGGCAACTATATGTTCTGCTCACAAGCTTACCGCCATTCTCAAACATTCTCTACGGGTCAAGAGGGTCACTATAATTTAGATCATCGTGTTTGTACTCTATCACTCTCAAGTTAGAATGCGCCTGGAGATCAGCTATTCAGACTCAAAATTTTACAAGTCTTTTCTGATCTATCACTTGTGGGGGGCTCATTTCAAAGCTCTTAGAAAAAGATAAATTTCCACCATCTTAGTTTTTCGAAAACCGAAAATGTTATTTTTTTTCCCATAGAGTTACCACAGGGATGGCGGCCATTTTGCATTTCAAATACTAGTTTGGTTATTTTTTTCCTCTATCATCAAACTTTTACGTGGTGACCCCAAATTTTTATTCTTGATTTGATAGAGAATGGTTGAAAGTTTCATATAAGAAACTTGGGCAAACGTTGAAGTCTTTCACTTTCGAGGCGCATTCTATTTGAGGCATGTATCAATATCTGACAAGTTGAAAACTGTTTTTTTTTCGATATGGTCGAACATAGCACACACAGGCATATGCCACATCGTGGAATCATTTACTAAAACAACTTCCTGAACTATGAAAATATCTTGTATTGAGCTGATCAATGGAGCTGGAGATTGTCTGTGTTGACAAGATGAAAACTATGCAACATTTACGAAGAGAATTAAAACAAAAATGAGACTATCAAAGGTTGAAGCTAAGTCCACTGTAACTGAATCAATTTGAGATTGGATTTTGATCGATGACGTCATGTCTGGACAGAAATATCTTGTGAAATTTGAACTTATTGGCGTGACAACTACGTGACAAGAGCTCTGACGAAGTGCTATTTTTATTTACGGAAATTTTTCAAACGCATCCAGAGTGTGTGTAAGCGTTACAAAACTAGAGAAATTCATACTATAAACGTGCGGAACAGGTCGTTCGCAGACGCAATCCAAAATGATTAATAATGGGGGATTCTGGGATATGTCGCTTTCAATAAGCAATTGGATACTTCTCTCGCACAACATGTGCAAATAATGTTATGCAAACTATTCGTATGTAAAGTAGCTCTCAGTCGATAAATACAGCTGTAGCCTGTTACATCGGGCAACCTTGTACATAAACGAGATGCGGTTTCACAGTTTGTTGAACACTGGTGTGCTCGTAGTGAGCGTATAGTGCTGGTCGAGACATTCATTGCAGCGAGAGTAACCTTGCCGCAGTCGATATGCTAGCTACCGTAATCCTGACCCTTGTCCTATTCCTGGCCATCTACTACATTTTTAGCGACTCGACTTCAGCAACACCGTGTAACCTGCCACCGGGGCCCACCGGTGTACCGCTACTCGGCTGCCTGCCGTGGCTTCCGCCCGCTCCGTGCGAGACGTTCATGAGGTGGTCTCGGCGGTATGGGAACGTGATGTCCGTACGCATGGGCTCCGAACTGGTCGTTGTGTTGAATGGTTACGACACCATACGGGAAGCCCTGGTGAATCACTGGTACCAATTCTCCGGCCGACCACTCAAATGGATATGGGTGGCCATAAATGACAACAAAGGTAGGAAATTAGCGTCATATATAATAATAAAATGCCGAATATGATAGCTATGACACAAATCCATGGAAAGCCTCAGCTGACTTAAGTTATTGTTTTTAATACTCGCCAAACAACATCGATTAGTTTTATTCCTTCCCTTTGTCCTATTGAAGGCAAGGGTATTTGAAGGACATACGCAAATGGCTGGGTCACAGGCTTTCGACTCAATGCAGGCGAACCGCCAGCAGTCACTAATGCAATATTCTATTGCATCAGTGTTGACGGCATTGAGTCGAAAGCACAGGTGCGATGTTTTCTGGGTAGTTTCTATAAGTGTAGTTTATTCTACGTTTCGACGTTCTCTTCCGTAGCCTAATCACCAAGGTAAGAAACAGAATTATCCGGCCTGCCAAGAAAACTGCCCGTTCTAGTCCAAAAATAAACACGAATCCTACAGTCAGTTACCTCTTTCGACGCGGAAGGCTCTCTACTGTCCAAAAAACACTCTCATGTCACGATAAAATGACAACTTTAGGAGAAATCTGCCGTGTTTTGACAAACTAGGCATTTCTGGCGTCCAACGTTGTAATAACGCAACTCATTATCATAATTGTACACCGTCCGCATCGCTGATTGGTTCGTGAGCAACGCCATCAACGACATCAGACTGAGATGCACCACTTTCTATGTGCAGACACCGTCCATTATGTTAATGAGTTGCGTTATTACAACGGTGGCCATCAGAAACGCCGATGTTGTCAAAACGCGGCAGATTTCTTCGAAAGTTTTCATTTTATCGTGACATGAGTGTGTTTTTTGGACAGCCGAGATCCTTCCGCATCTAACTAGGTAACTCAATGAAGGATTTGTGTTTATTTTTGGACTAGAACGGGCAGTTTTCTTGGCAGGCCGGATAATTCTGTTTCTTACCTTGGTGATTAGGCTAGGGAAGAGAACGTCGAAACGTAGAACTACACTTATAGAAACTACCCAGAAAACATCACGCCTGTGGTCGAAAGCCTGTTGGCTTGGTACATGCAGTCTGCTTGGACACTCGATCTTGTGTTCGGCACTCTAACCTGGGACTAGTATACCTAAACCAGCTCTAACGTAGTATTAAAACGTATTTCGTTAGTTAGAGAGAGAAAAGCAGCGAGTACGAGATCGATTGATCTAACAGAAGATCAATCGATCAAGACACGAGCCCCTGTGAATGGAAGTGTCTCGGGAAGAGAGGACAATGTGACGGCGTGAAATGATTTGCATATAACTGTCAACTTCAAGGTCAGAGAACTGGGAGATGAGATTTGGAATGAACAATCTTTTCATTGTACCTTCAAAGCTTTATTTCCAAACTATCTTATAACTGTAAAATCTGTTTAAAAATTCACCAATCCCCTCCATTGACGGCACCATGCCAAGCATGAGTAGATTTTGTCCGTCCTGGCATATTTTTAATGCGCCACCATGCGCACATATCGAACCGACTTTGGCGATCGTCCATCTTTAAAACGATTTAAATTCTCGAAAAGTAAAGTAAAACAATATGTCAACATGTAAACTGAGACTCTTAATCGAGGTCACAAAATTGCCTAAGTTAAGGTAGAACGCCTCGGGGACTGATAGTCGGACTCTAAAATTTCTTAAATTCTCTTCTGATCTACCACTTGCGGGTGCTCATTTTAAAGCTCTTTGAGAAAGAAAAACTTTCACCGGCTTAGTTTTTCGAAAATCCAAAATTTCATTTTTCACCATAGAGTTAACAAAGGAATGGCGGCCATTTTGAATTTCAAATATCGCAAATTTAAAATGTTGAGTAATTTTTTTCGCTGGTTCCAAACTTTGCACGGTGACCGCCGATTTTTATTGTTGATTTGGTAAGAGGATGGTTGAAAGTTTGGTTGAGGAATGTTTTGACAAAAGTTTAATTAAGTCTTTCACTTTCGAGGCGCATACTACATTAAGCCCTATATATCTCAGACCAGCTGCACCGGTTTACTGTATGACAAGTGAGCTCTATCACAGACTCGCGCCAGTCCCATCGTACGTTCTTTGTCTTGGTTCCGCCGTCGACGTAGCAAGTGCTTAGCATTCGCCAAGTTCCGCGTCGCTACGACGCGAAGATCGCAAAGAAATGCACACACGCCTGTCGATAGTCAATGCATATAGTTTTTTAGCTCGAAAACGAAACCCCTTGCTAGCGCTCAGCGTGAACACATTTAGGCATATTGCCAGCTTTTGCAAAACGAATTTCTCTTCTTCTGTGAAACATCAAGGGCATTGCGATTAGTGATTATCATTGCGATTATCTAAACTACGGAAGACCAACATCAACACATGCTGCACTTCGGTAGCGTCCCCCCCCCCCCACCCGCCAATATGCACCGTGTGTATGGTGGGCCTGTCCCAGCCACACAAAATCGCCGAGGAAAGGTTTAAGGGGGACTGAGGAACTGCAGCGACATTCACATTTTATTACTGATGGCTTTCGCAGACCAGAATCCGTTCATGGCCTTCGCACACACGTGTTACATTACGTGTTGCCACTGGAACATGTACAACGGTATCACCTTCAAAGATGCTGCCATCAACATGGACGACTAGCGGCTGGAGAACAGGCGACGTGTCCTCCAAAAATATTTTCGATACAGGGGAAGACAGGGAGGGAGGGCGGCGGACTTTAATACCAATAGACATATTCGTCCACATTCGTTCTTGCCTTACATTAAAATACGAATTATATCGCCCAAGCACCTGTCGAAAGTGTTCTGGTATCGATCAAAAACTAACTACATTGTAAAACAGTCATCATTACAACAACCCAAATCACCATCTTAAAAAGCGAAAAAAAAGCACCAAACAAACTAAAAGCGACATAAATTGATAAAAAATAAATAAATAAATAAATAAATAAATAAATAATTGATGGATGAATAAATAAATAAATGGATAATTAATCAACTGCGTCGGTGCATAGGCCCAAAGTGGAAAGTACAGCAACGTTTGGTAGATATAACGTACAAAGTCATTACATGTATAAGTGAATTGACATGGTGCGTATCTCTAACGTCTATGTCACTGGTATTCGCCTTCGCTGCTCGCACAACCACGGTTCATCTACCGTTACACAACAATCAAACACTGCCAACGAACATGTAGGGCTAATCTAATTAAGGAACGACTCAGTCCGGAGGGAGTGACAAGCCGCTGCGAAATCTGTTTACGGCAAACTTGAATAGATTCTCTACATTTGCAAAACATTGAAAGACGGGGATATTTTTAGTAAGGGGCAGATACATGGACGTTATGGAGCTCTCACAGTGTACTGGTTTTAATACCGTAAATTCACGCTAAATTTATAAACCCATCGAAATTGCGTTTTTTTCAACGATTTCAGGTGTGTAGGCTTGTTGTTGCATAGACTCCTAGACTCAGAGAGAGAGAGAGAGAGAGAGAGAGAGAGAGAGAGAGAGAGAGAGAGAGACGCACGTAAACTCACATGTACATCCAATATAGCCCAATGACAGACGCTTGTGGCAACTATTCAGGCCCCAGTAACTACATATAATGGCTATCCTGTACAGGGACCTCGCCGCTTACCTTACCACAGGTGACTGTGGACCCAATACCTATCGAAAGAGTGCAACGGTCCATCGATCAAAAAACAAACAAGCCAAAACCAAAAAGGACAAACGCCCTGCAAAAACCTCCGAAAAAAACTGGGTCGGTGGATGGAAGTGGAATGATAAAGGACCTTAGATACATGTGCATCGCACAGTCGTACAGTGCGTTGACATTGTTTGTCTCACAGTACTCTGATAGAGGGACTGTGTTTGTCTGTATATCTGAGAGCTGTTCAGTCCGGGCAGTGTGACGTGCAGCTGTTGTCTGTTGCCATCGCAGACACATTCAAAAAACAATCAACCAAGGAAACGAGTGAGACTTTCATTCGCGAGTAGTGGTAATGTTTATCAGATTCTTTACTGACTTCACCAGTCTCACTGTACCTGTAGGAAAATTTGGTGTACGCGCTAATTAAATTTATCTGACAACCGTCCGCACTGAGTGAAATTACAACCTGAAGTTAAATGACCGAAGGATGACCGACCAGGAAAAAAAAGTGAGATAAACATTGTCACCAAAGATAGGGATGGTATTTTTTGATGTGATAAGGTTGCATGCCCTTTACCTCGATTATAAACGGAATCAGGTAACTAAGTAATATTTTGCCTGGTGACAGGTACGGCAGTGACAATAGAACCGTTCAGGGTTTGTGTGTTAGATTTCTGTACACCGACCTATAGTGTTGCAGGAAGATTGAATTTCATTGTAACTCTACCATCTTGTTAGTTTTGTGTGGTACAACTTCTTGCTGTGTGCAGTGCTTTGATGAAGGGATATCGGCTGAAATTAAAAAAAAAACATGACAGTTCATTGCTGGCTGACTCGTGAATTATCTTAAACATAATACCAAGAAAACCACACTAGTTATTATCCGTAAAGCAATTGGCAAACTGCATGTATTATTTGATCGAAAAGTGGTTGCTGTCATTAGACTGTCAACATTGCCGTGTGCCTTCGTTGCCTAAAATACCGAGTCCCGACCTAACCAGTAATGACAAGGCTGAAGTGCTTCAGAATAGTCACAAATTATATGCGTTTTCCCAAAAACTGAGAGCGGAAGGCAGGAGAGACTGGACTGTGCCCAGCGAAGCGTTCGAGCAGACTCTTCACTGTTACCTTAAGCTAAGCTCACGACAGTCTATTCTGTCAGTAAACATTCATTCATTCATTCATTCATTCATTCATTCATTCATTCATTCATTCATTCATTCATTCATTCATTCATTCGTTCATTCATCCATCCATTCATTCATTCCATAATCAGTATGCTGTGTTAGTCACCGGTTGACTTTAACTTGAACACAATGCGTTCCAAGCATATGCTCACATAATGCATGTTTAGCAGGTGAGCGGCATACGAACATCTCGATCCTCACGGATGGAACCAAGCTTTGTTTCAGCGCCCTCTCCCGTTAGTTTTGGCTTTCTCTTTGCTTCACGTCTGCAAAAAAACCGTGCATTAAACCGTCAGTCTTGATCTCAATATATTGTTATATTATAGTTGACCTAAATACCATCTCAACTCGTATTTAAAGCTCCTTAAGCAGTAACTTTTAATTCATTTTCCAGTGTCTATTTCGGTCTGTAAAGTGCAGTTTCTTGTTCTTTACTCAAAAAATTCGTGCCGTTATTCCACATCTCAACTAGGAGATATAGTCTGTGATTGTGTTATTGTAGACAGGTGAATTAAGTTCAGATTAGAATTGTTTTTTTCGACAATATGTCATCACAAATCTTACACGTGACCTTGAATTTGTATCATAATTTTTCCTTCGATCAGAAAAATGTACCTTTTTGTAGACCAAGGATAATGGACCTTTTTGATAGACCAGGAGTGATAGACCTTTTTTATAATTCAAGAATAAGGTAGTTTTATAGATCAAGAATGTTTCATACACCAAGAATAATATAACTTTTTATTGACCAAGAATAATAAACCTTTCTATAGACCAAGGATAATATACCTATTTGTAGACCAGGAGTGATAGACCTCTTTTATAGATCAAGAATAAGGTAGTTTTATAGATCAAGAATGTTTCATACACCAAGAATAATATAACTTTTTATAGACCAAGAATAATATACCTTTCTATAGACCAAGAATAGTATACCTTTTTATAGACCAAGGGTAATATACCATATTATAGACCAAGAATAATATACCGCTGTTGCCCCATAAGGTCAGGCTTACACGCAACGGTCTAGTTTTTTTCTAATTTTGTCAGTTTCTTTATTAAATATAAATCTGTATAAAGGTGTGCTGTTGTTTCACGTTGAATGACGTCAGAGTCGGGACTTTCATGAAGCTGATGAGATCATCAGTAGTGTCAAAATACTGCAATACAAGTGAGCGAAAAAAGATACGTCTTCTGAGTTTGAAGCCCATCGTCTGGTCCTCACGGCTTGGTTAGGTCGGCATAGTATAGTCCCCCAACCAACCCAACCTTGTCTCTTGGGAGGGTCTCTGCCCAAAGAAACACCCCTGGCTGGTCAATTTGCTTGAAGTCGAAATTAACCCTTTGAGCGCAAAAGTCTATTTTTGTTCCCTTTATAATATAAACCCAGCCAATTTTTCCCAGATTTTTGCCAAAATTTTGAGAAAAAACTGTAGCCAATGAAATGCAATGTCCATTTGCTCCAAAATTATCAAAAAAATTACGAAAAGTTCATAAAAATTCGTAACATGTTACACTCAAATTTTGGCGCGAAAAAATTACAGCGCTCAAAGGGTTAAGATGCGTCGCACAGTAGACGATTAGATCTTGCACGAAGGAGAAAGCATTTGAGTTTCAGCGCGACTCTCAGACATGGATACGAAGAAGTTCCGTATGCGGGAAAGGGTTTGCTGGAGAGAAACCAGTGATCAACGCGTATTGAATGATGAATACTGCAACTTATTCTTAATAAGTTTCAATGTGTGTCTCATTTTCAGGTTTGAGTTCAAGTGACTGGTCTGTGTGGAAAGAGCAGCGCGTAACAACACTGCGTATATTGCGTCACTTTGGAATGGGAAAATGCGACATGGAGGAGAGAATATCAAAAGAGTCCGGGGCCTTAGTCGACGCCATCGGTAAGATGAAAGGAAGACCGTTCGATCCAACTGAATATTTCCATCACGCTACCTCTAACATTCTGGTAGCTATCATGTTCGGAAAAAGAATGGAGTACGATGACCCAGAATTCGAAGACCTACTTAAAGCAACGCTGACGTTGACCCGGACAGGTCGCCTGGCTGGGATAGTGAGTTTCTTCCCGTTCCTACTCGATTTACCCGTATCCCTGCCCATGGTGTCGCCTCTCAGACAATCCATGCTAACCCTGAGGGACTATATGATCAATAAGATTGAAGAGCGCCACCAACTTCTGAACAGCCAGGAGCCTGCCTGCTTTATAGATCACTACCTGGTAAGGGCTAAGGAAAAATCGTTAGACGAAAGTCAACTGCCTTACGTTCTCATTGAACTCATCCTTGGCGGGTCGGACACGACAGCCACCACGCTAAAGTGGTGCATCCTGAACTTGGTGCATAATCCAAAGTCACAGAAGAAAATACACGGGGAAGTCGACATGAGTGTCAAAGATGGAAAGGAATTAAATTACGCGAGAAGGGGCGAGATGCCCTACACTCAAGCCTGTATCCTGGAAACACAGCGCTTGGCTACGCTGTTTCAGCTAGGAATACCCCATCGCACCATGGAGAATGTCACACTGCACGGGTACAACATTCCAAAGGATACGCTGATTTTCCCGAACTTGTGGTCCGCGCAAATGGATGAAAATACATGGAAGCAGCCCAAGGAGTTCGACCCTACCCGATTTCTTGATGAAAGCGGACAGGTGATTGCTAACAAGGAGCGTCTCATAGTCTTCGGCCTCGGTATGTGTGAATAAAAGTGTCTTTTGATAGCTTAAAGGGAAACAGTCGTCGGAACTGCGCCTGTGCGAGTTTCTTGTCTACAAACAATGCATTTCGTGCACGATATCTAGATGCACCTCATCATCATAGCTGCAACATTTTAATTATACGATGTAGATTATGACAGACATGTTTTAACTTTCATCAATCACCATCGTACCTTGGATACCGTGTCTACATTGGTCGTATGGGTCCCGTACGACCTTTGAGCGCAGTTCCGACGACTCTAATCGTGAACCTGGCGACTTTTTCAGTCCCATCGTGACGATAAATGTTGAGGCTTTTTAAAGTTTGTAAAACTAAGAGAGGCTGCCATCTTTTACGATGCTCCTACAATTTTGCTCTACCCGGGAAGACGCCTCTGCCATATTCTCTAATGTTTATCGTCAAAGCAATGGTTCAACTCAAGAACTATCATAATGATTATTTTGTAACTGATTGGCTCTTTTAAATGATTGATTGATGTCCCTGATATTCGACCAACCAATAAGCTGCAAGCTTTCAAGACTCCGCACATTGCCAGACGGACAGCACTTTGAATTAAACTCATCATGAGCCAGACTTCTTGCCGTGTACAAATGTCATATTTACTCTTAAAGGCGTATCACGTTATAACTTTTTCCGAACCTGAATATTTAATGCCTTTGAGGCTTGTTCGTGGTGAATAATGCCCAAACTTATGCTAACTTTATTTCACTGTTATACTCGGAAGAAAAATGACGACCCCAATCCCCAGATTTTGTGGGTGCTACGTACACTCCTAAAGTTACCTCCTGGACTCCATTTGCTAGGAACATGTTACCACAACAAATACCCATGTTGTGATAGACGCAGCCAGGAGAACACGAAAATGATTGCAGCCCATGATTCATCGCTTGTGCATCTATGTCGTGAACTTGTCAAAATCTCGTGGTATACCATCGCTAGGTGTGCTTTATTGCATGAATATTTCACACCATATTTCTTACGCAATTGTTGTCCTTTACAGGTGCCAGGTCCTGCATTGGTGCGCAGATTGCAAAGGTTGGTTTGTTCATCATACTGACAAGTCTGCTGAAAGAATTTGAATTTCGCACACCAGAGGGCGAGCCTCTACCGTCTCGGGACGGTATACATGGTATCACGTACACTCCTAAGCAGTTCAACGTGGTGGCCGTCCGGCGTACACCCTAGACTCGCTCAATGGCCCAGGATGGACTTAATGGACATACATGTCCAATGTTTATAATGTTAATCTCCATTGTTATTGATTATACTCATATAGGTTGTGTTGATATGCTAAATAC
Source organism: Ptychodera flava (assembly GCF_041260155.1). Lineage (NCBI taxonomy): Eukaryota > Metazoa > Hemichordata > Enteropneusta > Ptychoderidae > Ptychodera > Ptychodera flava. Next base: position 17,456,220 of record NC_091934.1, read on the forward strand.
TTGGCATTAAATTACAGTTTAGGGATCCAATGCAGAAAGTGTAGGGAAACCACAAAACAAAAGTTCTGAAAAAATAGCCAAAAGATACAGCTTATGGAGCTTTAATTAAGGCGTTGCTGAAAAATGAAGACTACGAGCATGCGCAGTAACGTTGACAATGTCTCTTTGTAGCAAATTTTGTTACGCTGAAAATTGTATTCAAGTCCGGACTACAATTCATTTGTAAACAATAAACAATGATCACTACACACATACAAGCTGTGTTGACAAAAAGATTACTCGAAATTTCAGCATGACAAACGGATTAGAGTCAGACACAGTAGTTGATATACAGAAGCAGAATACTGAAAAACTTGCCACAAGTTACAGCTTATGTCCCTTTAACATCACCATTTCAGTGGTTGAGACTGTGTTCAATAAAGTACTATCATCATACCTAGAAATTGGTCGCAAAGAAATCAGTATTGTAACCGTTTTCGGGTTTAACTTTACTACACTCAACGGTCACAAACTTTAACATCAGCAATTGAGATGTTAGCGTTTTGGTCCCGCCAGACCCGAGTTTGACCTACGGATATTTGTCACCGGAAATGTTTCTAACTGGTCCGATCAGTTGATGTACTCAGCTCCGAGTTGTCCAGGCGGTCTACTCCTGATGATACCAGACGAAAAGGATGTCCGTTATAGGCATGAAAATGCATTGTATACTAGCCATAACAACTGCAGGCCTCGACGACAGGAAGAAAAATGCTGTCATTCACCCAGTTTCAGTTTCAGTTTAGACTGAAACTTTGCTAACAGCTTTATGAAGATCCCTAGGTGCCGATCAGGTGATTTTTGATCGTCTTTTTCCAACGTTGGTAGAAAACCCGATCAATTTCAGTTTACGCTGAAATCTCCGCCAACGAACTTTCCATGGCCTTTGTTTGCTTCACTCACTACCATTGCATTCAACTGTGAAGTCCAGTTACCATCCAGGGCTCTAAATAAAATTTTTTCGCTGGTAGTCCTATTGGGCTACCATTTTCTAAAGTTGGAAGCCCAGTTTCAAGGTCTAGTAGCCCATGCATTTTATTTATATCTAGACTATGAAATATTTATTTTTCGTGATTCTATCCACGAAGTGAATTTTCTAGTCATTTGACATCAATACCTGCAGATCATAGCCTTAGGACAACGGTGACGCCTCAAAGTTTGACGACCAATTCACACATACGCAGAGCTTATATGCAAATTTTGATGTTCGCCATGACAACGACTTTTCACTCAGCATGTGTAAACATAACACGGGTAAAACAGATTTGCTATGAATTTCAGAATGACAACTTAATACAGTCATGTTCCTAATACTTTCGTGGCAATTTTGGCTATATTTCTCCACCATAGTACATTATCAATATACCATGGGATGATCTCGTACACTTCGGAAAGAGTAGTTTGTGGATGGCTCTTTGCAGTTTGAATAATTTTGTGTTTAATTGTGATTGATACATTGTGATTAAATAACTATGAAAATGAATTTTCATTGGCCATCATTTCCCGAGCTTGTCATCCAAGTACATCAGTCCAGATGATGATATTTTATTGAAAGTTTGTCTCAACAAATTCGACTGCACTGTCGTCTTTTAATTTGCATAACAGAGTCATAGTCAGGCCTTTCTTTGTCCAGCTGGGTTGACTGTATGAGCGTCGGTCATCTCACAGCGATCAACATCATGTCACCCACTTAGTAATTTCCAGGTGCCGCCAACTGGTAAATTTCATCAATTTTGCAAAATCATCACAAAACATGTTTTGAAGGCTAATATACCAATTTTACGTATTTTTGACCTTGACCTAAAATTTGGAGGGGAAAGTAGAGATGTTCGTAACTGCCCTCCCACTGGCATACACGGAAATTGTGCCCTCCCATTAAATTTTGATGCCCACTGCCCTCCAGTATGTATGGTCTGCCCGTTCCCCACTCCTCACAACAATTCAAGCTCCCCACTGCCCTCTCCCCACTACTGAAATTCCCCATTGCCCACTAGATACCTATAGGCAACCCAAATCAACGCAAAACCATGCGAGCAGCTGGCAGTATACCTTGGAACATTGCTCCCCTCTTCCCCAACTTCATTCAACTACGGTTTTCCCCTCCCTCGACGAATTTTTGGGTACCCACTGTCAAAAATTTTCTCCCCGCCCTCTGAAAATAATGAAATTTCTTCCCCGCCCACAGTAAATATCGATTTTTTCTCCCCGCCCGCTGATTAGTCTTAAAATTTGTCCGCCCGCTGAAAAACTGCGCACGAACACCTTTTCGCACGAACAGCTTAGTTGGCGGCACCTGAATTTCATGTCTCAGGCTTTGATAGTCCGTGTGGCCTATCATTTCATGGCTTTGGTAGCCCCAGGGAAAGTTGGTAGTCTGTGGACGCGGGACTACCGCTAATTTCGAGCCCTGCCATCACATACTTTTCCAGTAATATATTCATACATATTAAACATGCCTGGTAAATGTAGTGAGTGTTGGTCCAACAAAAATGTGACCTCCACGCCTGACGGATTGCCATTATGCAAGAAATGCAGAGCAATGCGAAAGGAGGGGTCTCATCACCAGTTGACGATTCTAGTGTCGAAGAGCAACTCAAGAAAATTGCCTTGCAAGTCAAATGTTTACTAAAGCTCTCAGAAACCATGCATGAAGTCAAGGCATCTTAAGATAACGTCACCAAGTCGCTGGAATACTTCAACTCCATATTTGAAGAAATGTGTAACCGTATGGATGTTGTCGAACGTGAAAAAGGACTGAAAGCAGAGAACAGCATGCTGCTGAAGAGACTAACCTAGGGAGAGAGAGAGAGAGAGAGAGAGAGAGAGAGAGAGAGAGGAGAGAGAGAGAGAGAGAAGAGAGAGAGAGAGAGAGAGAGAGAGAGAGAGAGAGAAGGAAGAACAGAACCATTATAGCCGACGAGAGAATATCGAGATACATGTATTCCTGAGATGGCAAACGAAAAGACGGACGAAATAGCAGTAAAAGTGATAAAGATAGTCAATGCGGACATAAAAGCTGACGACATTGAAGTGACACACAGAATAGAGAATCCTTCGAAGACAAACAGACCAATCATCGTCAAATTTAGCGGCATAAAGAAACGTGACGCCCTCTATCGGGACAGAAAGAAGATAATCTCAACCACAGTCCCTCTATCGACGTGGATAGAGGGACTGTGACTCAACTAAAACAGACGCGCTTTGATACAAGAAACGGTAACTTTATTTACATCAATGAGAATTTAACGCCGCTCAAACGCAACCTGACGGGGAAAGCTAACGAAAAACGAAAGTCACTCAAGTACAGATTCCTGTGGACATTTAACGACGAATATTTGTGCGGAAGCAAGAGGGATCGCCCCCTATTGTCATCAGTAATGAAGACGACTTGCAGAAATTTGTGTAATGTACATTATTTGTAAATTTCTCTTTTTCACATAACAGTAAGCTTTTCTATTTTTAATGACCTTTGACCGTGACGAAAATGATGTAGATGATACATTTCACAATTAATAATTATGCTCTAGAAACCTCCACCTTATATTATTCGGTCGTTCCTTTTCTGTATCACATGTCAATGCTCGATCTTTTGGTCACAGCATAGACGATGTACGTCTGTTGTATAATCACTGTATTTCCGGTACGTTCGACGTTATTGGTGTTTCGGAAACTTGGAGAAATGATAATCCAAGTTTCTTTCATATGCCAAATTATTCTCTTGAGCTTAAGTGTAAATACACTGTTCGGGGCAGTGGAGTAGGTTCGGGTGTGCATTCCTCCCTCGATTATAAATTGTTGAATTACAATGTTAATGCATTCGGAATCATTATGGTTCGAAATCTGTGGCACTAAAAATCGTATCATTGTTGGTGTATTGTATCGCAAACCAGGTACTAATATTGGGGAATTTGAAAACAGCCTTTCTGATGTTCTTGGTACCGTTTAATTAGATAAAAAATACTGTATCCTTGTGGGCGATTTTAATCTCGATGTTACAAAATCAGATCGCCATGTTAGAAGTTTCATATCGAGATATATCGCGAACAGTTGATGTCATTACCAACTCGGATTACAAGTACATCTAGGTCAACAATTGACCACATCTATACAAATATTAGCTCTTGTCAGATAAATGCTGGCACAAGTATTGCAGATATCTCAGACCATTTCCTAGTATTGTGTATTTTTCATAATTTTCACATTCATTCAACCATTGTAAGGTCATTTTATAAGATATTTCAGGCGGTATAATCGTGACAGTGATTTTCTACGATACTGTCATTATTTCAGCCTTTTTCTTCTTTTCTATTATTGTAATTATGAGCCCTATTTTTCTGACAATCAATCATGACGTAGTTTGGGCTAGACTAGCTGTAAGCTATTTCCTGACTCCCCATTTACCCTCTTTGTTATTTTCTCCCTCTCGATCTCATGTAACTGACTTTTCACAAAAAAATAAATAAATATATAAAAATAGACAAAATGCTTGCTTGAGAGCACAAGATGATGGTGCGTTCTCATGTCGCCAGGCAACCACAGAATTAAGAAGAAATGTATCGAACAGCAAGTGACGAGAAATATTCAAGCATTGCCGGGTGGGGCGGGGGTGGGGGGCGCAATAATTATTGTGTCACACTGTGAAAGGCCAAAGTCCGTTAGTTCTGCTAGTCACATGGTCTCGTCGCAAAACCAGGCAAAGTTACTTTTCCAAAAGTTTTGACATCCTCCTCGCTGCCCACGTTCATCTTTAACAGGAGTTTGCGCTCCGGATCAAGAGGATGGTAATATTCTTTCCCAGGGCCTGCTGGCGGCGGGCATCTATTCTCACTAAAGTACTTGCAAGTGCTGTGTGCTCCGTTTTCTGGCTGCACAATTCCATACACGTCAACACTCTCGCACAGCGGCAGCATAAGTTGCACTCCTGTAAGTGTAAAAATTGGTAACATAACATATATGAACTCAATGGGCTTCCGCGTTCCAGGAACAAATGAGGGTCCTGATGAGCTACAGAAAAAATACGAAAATTACGTGATTCTACCTTTTAATTTCATTAAGCAATACACCATTCCCATCCAATGGTATTTACGAAGTTACTTTAATACAGCTCTTGTGCATGCAAGTGAAATAGTACGGATGGAGAAGTATGATTCAAACGAGTCGTATCGCAAAGCGAATGCATTTCACGAGTCGCATTGAGTTTCGTGAAAGCTGGGTAGGTTGGCGACAATATTGGATGGAATTTGGCGAGAGTTAAATGAAGGTTGGCTCAAAATGTAAGGTGTTAATTTTGCCATGGATTACACGCAAAATTGGCGAGAGTTGAATGAAGGTGGCCACAGTTGGGTCGAATTGGGCGAGAGCTGAATGAAGGTGGCCACAGTTGGGTCGAATTGGGCGAGAGCTGAATGAAGTTGGCCACAGTTGGGTCGAATTGGGCGAGAGCTGAATGAAGTTGGCCACAGTTGGATCGAATTGGGCGAGAGTTGAATGAAGTTTTGCTCAAAATGTAAGGTGTTAATTTTGGCATGGATTACGCGCCATAGTTGAACGGAATCGCTTTAGACATCTCTGCGATATCTGCGTGAACGGATGGACGAACGGACGGACGGACACTGACCAAACCTATAAGTCCCCCCGGACGATGTCCGTGGGGACTGATAAAGCACTGCTAAAAGTTTGCAGAAATTACGTAAATTTGGCTGGGAGACATTTTATCGTTTTGATTGCATTATCTACATGTGATGGCCACGATAAATTACTTTGCATTTTGTTCCCGCATTCCATATTTTCAATATTATTATCACCGATTTTGACATGAAGTGCAGCAGCAGCCAAGTGCGACTTTTTTGCCGAGTAGTAGCAACCTACAGCAACAACATGATGTTATAATTATGATAATTTCTAATTGACGCCAGTTCAACTCGGTTACTCTCCAATGACGAGTACCTGTCGTAGTCATTGCCGTCGTTGATGTTGTTGAAGAGAAACTGATATTTGCCTCCAGATTATTTTAAGTCCAGTTGGATTCACAACCCAAGTGAACTTTTCACAAAATATGTTTGCACCGGACCTTCAGGTAACTTGAATCATTATTAACCCTTTGAGCGCCAAAGTCAAATTTTGTCACCTTTATCATATGTACACCAGTCAATATTTTAGTAATGTTTTGCTAAAATTTTGATAAAAACCTGCAGCCAATGAAATGTAATGTCCATTTGGTCCAAAATTATGAAAAAAATTACGTAAAAATTTATAAAATTGGTAAAATGTTGCATCAAAATTTTTGGCGGGAAAAATTATAGTGCTCAAAGGGTTAAAACATTCGATATATACAAACTTTGGAATGGGAATAGTTAAAGTTGATCGACGATTAGGACAGCTGACAAGTAGATGCATCTGTACTTGGCTTCTTCCCTTTTACTTTCATCTCATTCGTAATGTCGACCACCGGGGAAATATCAAACGTTTTAATTGTACACCGCCAATGCACAGTATTAACAATAACGCATGTGGAGAGCGATTTAACCATAGACAGTCGAAAGAGAGGATGGTAAGCTACCGCAAAGAACAAGAGAACTGTGAAGAAGCGACGAGCGACCTCTTTTGGAATAATTAGAACGTGTGAATCGCTTTTTGCATAAATATCAGCTGGGCGATAGCCGCTGCTCGACATCCGGTAGTACGCAGTGAAAAAACTTCATTGAACTTTATTTGCAGCATAAAGTTGTCTTTCCGATTGAAGTCGGATTCCCTTATCCTAAAGATTGATTTATTCCTAGATGTGACAAAGAAACGTTGTTTTCCTTCTTAATGGGATTATTCTCTGCTACGAAAAAGGTGTGTATAGGACACACTGAATCACAGTCCCTCTATTACTGAATGTAAGGCCTGCAAGCATGTTTTGCGAGATTGTACGACAGTTGGATGGTAATTGTATTTGTTTATCAATGGGTATGCAAATCCAACGTAATTTATTCCAGCATAGTTCGTTCAAAGGAAATACCGCAGCTTCCCATCCTGTTTCTTGACTGTCTGTGATTTAACCCTTTATCAATCTCACAATTCCTACATTTAGGGTTTAAAAACATCTTGAGAGTTTTCAAGCAGGAAATGACCAACGAAAATTATTTGAATGCTGTTCCAAGGATGTGCTATCGATAGAAAAGTTCTCCATTCGCATGAATTTTTGTGTAATCTCCATTTGTCAAAGTGTCTGGAAAATGTAGACTGTCGACAGTCGTATGCGCCATTTTTATCGTGGCAGTAACACTGGACACGGCTGAGTTAAGGGCCGATGCAGTGTTAGGCAACGAAACGATGACTGGGGGACTCTGAATCAAACAAACCTAAATTATCTTGCGTTTTTTTACATCAAAACCAAAATAACTGAAAAAGTTTACATTCAAGAATATTCGTTTTGGAAATTATGCAGAAGAGAGATACATACGCATAGAAAACTGTAAGGCAAAATCAATTTCCCAAAAATGACAGTTTTGTCATGCCTTCGGCATTCCCGACTTGCGCCTTCGGTGCTACTATACGCTTACGACCTCAACCCAAACCCCGTATATACGAGAGCCGGACTATATCAATCAAAGCAAGGGCACAAGGGACTGTTGACAGTGTAGAGAAATGCTGATTTAATGTGGACTTTTCATACGGCGTAACTTGCACTTGCAGTCTTAAGCATAACGTATTGAAAGAAACTTACCCAAAAATCCAGAGGATGGTACGTTGGGAGGTATACTATAATTAGTAAACTCCTGGATAACATCCCATCCCCTCCACTGGGACACTGGATTAACGATATATATCGGTCTGTCGGGATAGCTGACTGTCCAGTTGACATATCCGACCCAATATTTTCCAAACGTCCTAACCATCTTCAGAGAAAAGTAAAATTATATTAGTCTCTTATTTCTAATATTGTTTGAGGCTAAAGGAAATCAAGAGCTAATTCAATATTTAAAATTAAGAAAATGTTGAAAAATGATATGTACATCATATGCGTCCGTGAATCGGAAACGCAGTGGAAAAATATCGGGAATTACAAGAACTTGAAGGAAGTCCCATGCGACATCGACAGAACGGGTTAGACTTATTCAGAACACGTTGACACACCAGTTGCCAGGTTACTTCGAGGATACAGATCGTAAACACCGCAAATTAAAGTTGAAATTAAAGCTTGACATGAAAGGTACGGTTTGAAATCTGTTCTTAAATTCCATAACATGACAACAATTGGTCACACACCCCTCAGACTGTTTCTAAAGGTATTTGGCCAGAAAACAGCATCGCCAAAAAGGGGACCTCCTAGGTATAAATGATTTTTATCCGTGATAAATGACAATGAATTTGCCCGGATGTAGAATTGTGATGCGAGTCGTGCACAGAGTAGATTGTTGTAGACATACTTGCATGCACGCTTTATGATCGATAGCTCGTAGACAGTTGATAATAGATAGATAGATATTATTGAATGATCTTTTAGCACGACCAAACATTTTCATTACCTGAACTAGTAACGTTTCCCACCACTACGCCACCTATAGCGGTATGACAACAAACAGACAGTTTGACAAAGCCTGCCGAAGAGGACAGGCGAAACGTTACTAGTTCAGGTAATGAAAATGTTTGGTCGTGCTAAAAGAACATTCAATAATACTACGTATTACCGACCTAAAGAACATGATAAGGGAGATAGATAGATAGCTAGATAGATAGATAGATGCATACATACATGCATACACACATACATGCATACACACATACATACATACATACATACATGTATGCACGCATGCATGACTTGACTTACTAGTACTTGTCACAAGATATCAAAAACTCTAGGAGAAAAACAACAAAAACTGTGAAGAAAAAAGACAAGAATCATTGTGCAGGATAATGCAGCAAACTTACAATCTTATTTCGATGGTGGACCCAAAGAGGTTTTTAAATGCAGTTTTCATCCCCGGGTTTTTATTCGGTATTTTTCGTTTGTGGCGGTTTGAACCACAGAACTGCATTGTGTGCATCTGTAAATCTGTCATCCTGTCATTCTCATCCTATTAGAACATCGCATCCCACGCTATTTTTCAACGTCACGTTTGAAAAGCATGCTTTGTCTGCACCTAGCGTTTGCCATGGTACGGGCGTAACACCACGGTATATGCGTGTGTCCGTCCTATGGCACCAAAATTTGTCTGTGGAGTCATTTGCAGGTCTTGTGGAAAAGGGCTCATTTCCTCCACATCATTTTTAGCTGTTACTGTAGCAAAAATTTGAAACAACAAGACAAAAGGGACTGCATTCAGGAACTTTTTCTGATTTTTTGAAAATGATTGAGGTAATCTGACTTTCCGGGAGGGTCACGTGATGTCTTTTGCGTAGATGGTCAGAGGTGAAAAATCAGCTCTCGAGTTCGCTAGAAAGGTTTTCCATTATCAGTAATGTTTGAGTGATACAGAATACCATTCAAATACTTCAAATGACAGTTAAGTTCCCTCAATGTCGACCGTCATGCGGCAGAGAAGTGGAATAGAGTAACAGGAAAGGAAAGGCTAAAAAATGGCAGACTCCATGTCAAAGATGGGCGCCATAGAAAGTAATAGTTGTCAACAAGGATTCGTGACCTCAGATCAGAAAGACTTCGTATGGCGACTCGTTATCACCTGATAGTTAAAGTTAAGTAAAATATGAATAACGGCTTTCAGAACATTACTAGTATACTGAACGGTGTCGAAGCATAGGGGGAACAGCTAGAACTTCAGCAAACACTAACACGCAGGCGTAGTCGGGCGTATTCTGGGCGAGCCGTATCTTGCCGTACCTTGCCGTGTTTGCAAGAATATGGATGCGCTTGACGACTTATTGTTAAAGTGCTATGAAATGATCTGTAAACAGCTACTCGTCCACACAAGCAGTAAAACAGCAAAGTATTGTCAACATGTGAGTGTCCTAATTATTCTGTCCCCGAGGTGCATCGAATCTTTAGAGAGTCCGTGAAACGCCCTGTTTGCTTGTCTTTACATCAGCTTTAAAAACGACGGGAAAGTATTTACCAATCAGCTTAAACAATATACAGTTGGAGCGTCTCGATTTCGCTTTCTATCCTTTTGAGTACAAACGTCGAAACCGGCATAACCCGCCATTCAAAGGGGCGGCTGGGCGAGATATAAAAGAAAGCAAGATTGTAGCCACGCTCACGTTCTGACTCCTTATATTTGCGCAGAAATATTAGTCTAAAATATTCCGTGCGCACGGAAAAACATCTCGTGCGCACGGAATAACATCTCGTGCGCACGGAAAAACATCTCGTGCGCACTGCCTTGCATAGTTTTTTCGGCGGCATCCATGATAATTCTGAAATTAAATTTCCAATTCATATTTTGTGGCTCCCGAAATTTTGGGCCATATTGAAAGAGTTGCCGAAGTTTGCTGTTGGTAATAATGGTCAGGTCACCAGTTATTATGTAACCAAGTGGTTGATAGCAAAAGGGGGATGACAAGCAATAATAGCAAACCGAAATCGTGAACAGCTCTATTAGAATAACAGTCGCGCCTGAAAAGTTTGAGAGACAATTGTAATGCTTATGGATCTTTCCTTAGTCTGAGTCAAGACACAAACAAAGAATATTCTACTCTTTTGTAGTGAACGCAATCTTTGCACTGTTCCTCCCTCACCTTTGGCAATAGTCATTATTCGTTTTCGGAGCCGTCCAATACGGTAAACAACAGTCGCTGTCTATGGTTCAACAGGGCGTGTTTCAAGTTTGACCTCGCCCAGTTGAAAAAGTGACAGGATTTGGTTAAGAAAGGCTTATTGGATCCTGTTAGGGGATCGTCAGAGTGACTACATATAAGTATTTTTTGGCGTTCTGATATTTGTCATACTTGTTTTTGAGATTTAACCCTTTCAGAGTCGTAATTTTTCCCACCAAAATTTTAGTGCAACATTTTACCATTTTTTAGGAATTTTCCTGGAATTTTTTTCGATAATTTTGAACAAAATGAACATCACATTCAATTGGCTACAGGTTTTTATCAAAATCCAGGCAAAAATATGAAGAAATTGACTGGGGCATATTTTGCAAAGGTGACTTTGGCGCTCAAATGGTTAACCCTTTGAGCGCCAAAGTGAATTTAGAGACAAAGCGCACTTCCCCTTTGATTTGGATTGGCAGGCTGAATTTACGTTCAAGTTGTTCACCTCAGTTCCCTGTAGAGAGGTTCACAATCACCATTAAAAATAACACGTTAGGGCAAAACCATGGCGGTTATTAACTGGCTGAAAGATCTTTGTTCTAAAGGTATTTTCACCACTCCTTCCAAGCCTTCATGATCGAGCCTTCACTCGGGGCCAAACTTCGTACAGTGTATAGTGTAGGAATAGTGGTGCGGCATGGCAAATCCATTGTGCATTTTTTGATAAAAGCACCAAATTTGGCTCAGATGTGTCTTATTATGAGTTGAACAAATTCAGATACCGAGCCACTGAAAATCTGTTGAAGCGTTGCCATGGCAGCCATTTTTCAAAATGGCCGCCAGACAAGGTATTTCTCACCTAGTAAATGTCAAATGCACAACGCGTTGAGTAATTTTGGGTCGAATATTTTCAATCAGAAATTATGGGAAGAGTAATTTACAATTTTTTTTCAACTTTTCTTAATCGTCTGACTTGTTAAACGGGTAAATACAGACAAAAACACAATTCATATGCATAAAATGTACAATATTAGATACTATCAAAAGACGACACTATGTCAGTAGTCAAGAAATATTAGGCCATGGGCTAGAGGGGTACATGCACCTCTAGGATATCAAACTGTATTTATAGAAGCCTTAGGATCTGTAGAATACGAAATAAAATTTTAACAGATAAAAGGGATGCAATAACTTTCATGGTTTTGTTTTGAAGAGTACCGCAAAATCACTATTTGCGCATACCCACGTGCATTTGTCTTGTTGTACTACTACATGTCAGTCATCTGCTAAGCTTTTTTTAACATAACCTGACTTTTTGGGTATCATTAGAATGGAAATTTATTCGTCTTTAAAAATGACATATGTAATATGCAATATGTACCATAGATTTTTTTATGAAGTAGAACCAAAACTTACCTGATACCCCGAAGTTTGCCATGCAAATTATAGCTAATGTCAAATTATACCAATGTTTTACCTCGGCATAATACAAAAAGGCAATGCTTTGTATGATATATGTTTTATTTGCTGCAGGGACATGTTTATCATGTGAAATAGATTTTTGACAGAAAAAAGATTGGGATGTTATTCTTATCCGATTTTTTGTGTTAATAAAATGTTTGTTTCGCTTCGGATATATGTTTGGAAGCTTGGATTAGTGTGTACGGTAATGTTTTGTTTGTGTACAGAAAGATTATGGCGAGCCGCAGCCGGACCTCTGGTGTTTCAAAGTTGATTGAGTGGCCCTTTGATGCTTGCGTTTCGAAACCCGTATGGTTTCTCAACATTCGCAGTGTAGATTCTTTTCTTAGTTTGCTATTTGTTCTGTGTCGTCACTGTCTACATAGTTGTGTATAAAGCTGAGTGAAATGCCTTTCGTATTCGTGTACGTAATATTTTGTAATCTTTTAATGACAATGCCCCGACCTTAAAGTGTCTGGGTTTTATGGTAATGTGTCTATTGCTTACAAGCTTGTTTATCAATTCTTTGGGTACGAGAAATGTTTTTGTTTCCTTGTTTGAAAGGATATCTCTAGAAGTGCAAGTTAAGCTTCCAGTTAACCTTCAAGTTTTGTGTTCTCTGTTATTCAGGGAGTCTAGTTTTATTTTTCTTTGAATGGGTGTTGTTGCGATTGTTTGTGTCTCATGATGTAGCGTAGTCTCATTTTACGACTATATTTACTGAGATCCTGTCTGAATGAATTTTAGGCCTTTGCCTACTGCTATTATTTCGGTGTTTGTTAGTTTGAGCGATGATAGGTTCTTGATGAATTTCATGTTGTTTGTGGCTGAGACTTTGTTACTGGCAAAAGGAAGTTTAACACCTCAAAATTATTGGAAGAGCCCTTCAGACCAACCGGGTACAAGTTTCCCGAAAAGTGCCAAGTACATCAGACTAACCCAATATTTGAGGAAAAACATTGGGAACAATAAAACTAGTCCATGGGCCATAATCCCAAACCTGTCAATTTTTGTGTGGGCGCGGTGCTGGAATGATCATATTTCATACATCGTGTATTCTGCTCCTAAACTTGATAGTACACAATTTTTTATTCACATGCAAAAACATGGTACCATAGTGTATTACTCAATTTTCTTTCATTTTAACAAACATGAAAGGTAGGGAAAGCAAAGCTTAAACACAATCCTGCACTTTTGTCAGTGATCTCCGTGCTTGGCATTCCCCGGACCTGTGCTTGCTTTTGCATGGCTCGTCAACCGGCGAATATTTTATTCCTCTCCATGGTGTTTACATAGGCTGAGACAACAAGTTTAAACGACAATCCTAGACTATTGCCAATCATATTTTGGTTATCCACTTGACACGTACACCCAAGACCTAAGGAAGGTAGTGTTGGGTGGCCAATTATCTGATCAAATGTGATGTATTCCTTCTTATACAAATAGTGACACTGTAGTCAAGATTGAAACATAAACCTCAGAGATTTGGCTCAGCAGAAGATTGGTTTAACAAGAGTCTCAAAATCATGATTTTACAATACCCTTCAAAACATGACTATAACAGCTATTGCATTCTAATATGTTTTCTGTTAAAAGTCTATTTCATATTTATGACGCGTCCCGGTAGTAAATAAAAGAGATTTCATACAAGGCAGTGCCTATTATTATATGTCTAGGTAAAAGGGTTGTAGAATTTGAGATAAGCAGTGACATTAATTTTCAATAAAGTTTGGAGTATGGCTAATTTTTGGTCATATTTATAAAAACATTGGAAGATATTGCATATTACAATTTGTCATCTGACGAAGAATAAAATTACTTTCCAAAGTTACCCCATAAACCATGTAATTTAAAATATAAGCTAAGCAGATGACTTACAAGGAGACACGCTTAACAAATATTCGCAATACTTTGACTTTAAGGTACCCTTTAAACATGACTGTAACAGCCATTGCATCCCAATAGTTTTGCTGTTAAAAGTCTTTCATATTTTGACGTATGCCTGTAGCAAATAAAACATATTTCATGCAAAGCATTGCCCTTTGTAATATGTCTAGGTACAAATTGGTAGAATTTGAGATAAGCAGTGCCAGTAATTTGCAATGTAAAGTTTGGGTATGGGGTAAGTTTTGGACATATTTTATAAAAACTGTGGAAGATATTGCAAATTACAACATGTCATCTGAAAGAAGAATACAATTACTTTCCAATGTTACCCTATTAGCCATGTTATGTTACAAATCGAGCTCAGCAGATGACCTACAAGAAGACAGGTTTAACGAAAACGCATTAGAGTTGGCAATACTATGATTTTGCGGTACTCTTCAAAATATGACCAGTAGAGCTATGTAGGAACACATATCCGAAACGAATCTAAGACAAACTCGACACAAATTAAACATTTTGGAAAGTAAGGTGGGGAGCCTCTTTCACATTTTTTAACATACGACAGTGGCGCTGTTGGTAAATTCTAGTCGGGTGGAAACCGCATAATTGGAACAGCCGTTCGTTTGCGAAGACGACCAAAAGGTGCCAAGCGTACCTTCCTTTAAAGAAGAAAGGTAAACTATGCATAACTAATAGACGGGGTGCAGAACGTCGTTTCAGGCGAGATCGACGGTTTCCACCCCGTCAAGTTCTGTGTGGGCGCAGGGCTGTCATGATGGGCATGAATCTATATTCGTGCAATAGACCATTGACGTGACGTTGAAATAACTCTTAAACTAATTTATAAATCATGAAATTTATATCAAATTATACAAGATCGGTCTCTTAAATGAATTATGAAAAGCAATGTATGAAATGTCAATGTATAAAACGTAATATATATATAGCCAAAAATAACATAAAATATGATCGTGTTCTCCACGTGGTCAAATTCTAAATGGCGCCACTAATTGTAGTTTACATGATAAATCTCTAAGAGGACAATTATAGTGACATATAAGAGATTTTCCCCCAAAATGTTATTGCTTTCAGCGTTCAAACTTAAAAAAATGTTATACAGTAAATATTATTATGTTTTTGTATGTAGACCTATGTATGAATGTAGATGAACAAGAGTGAAGGATTGGGTTAAATTCCCCGCACAATTTTCCATGTTAGGCCTTTTGAGCAAGAACGCCCTGCAAAACTCGTCAATGACTAATTATAAAGTTTAGAAACGATAATTAGAGTGTCAAAATATTGCTCATATTCAACGTTTCTACTCAAGAACCCCCATCCATTGGCAGAACATGGGACACGCTGTTCTTACACTCAAACTCTTCATACCCGTGGGCCGATCTAGGCCAATAGTTTGCAAAATCTGGTGAGTGTGCCGTACGTGTATTGCACACACAACAGCTACAACCCTAAAAAATGGTTGAAACATGTGCATCAACGATTACAAATAAAAATAAAATAAAAAACTCTTAACGGTACCTTCTGAAAGTCTACTTACAAAGGACAGCTAACAGCTGCTCATCGTAAAAAAAAATTAAATTTGGCAATTTTGAATCATCCACTTTGGCCTTGTGGCAGCCATATTGTCAATAATTTTATTAAGAGAACTCGCTTTTCATAGAAAATGAAATAATCAAACATTAAACAATGCAAATGGTAATCTTAATATGCATTTATTACGACACAGAGTATCATAAACAGAGTGGCAACACTTGCATGCCTTTTGTTCCATGGTCGTCTCGGTAGACTATTGGCTTTTCATATTAAAATGAGCTTCAAAGGTGTTAAACGTTTTGGAGGCTTTGTTTGTGGTTGATAATTACACGAGATTATGCGAAACATACGACGAGATGGCATCGTACTGCCAGTCGCGTAGCAACCATAGTTACTTTGTGAGCTCTCAAACCAGAAACACTGCTTCACGCCAATCAAAACATAACACGCCAGCAGTTTCATAAACATGTCCTTTCTTGACGCACGTGTAAAAGGCGGTATGACTGACCGTAAACCATTGAGTAAAACCAGACAGTACACGTATCGATAAAGACTTTCAAATTTGGTTCAAACACACTCATTATATATTCATAAAAATATGAGAGGAATTTTTAAAACGGTAAAACCCACTTTCCTGAAGCTCAAAACACTCCCGTTTTTGCCAGCACATCAATTCCGATCAGCACCACACGACAACAACAACACAAACTTTGTCGAACATACTTTCGCTTAACAATTGGTGAAAATCCGAAAATTACCGAAGGGTGCATGGTCGGCACTCTTCGGAAAAGAGAGCCAAGAGCTTCGTGAGGCGAGGCAAACACGGATTGCTTACGTAACCGCTTCACGCCTTAAACAATAGGTGTTGCCACTCTGTCTATGATACTCTGTGATTACGACAATACCTCCACTCTTCACCACAGAATCATCCGTAGAACAGCACCTATGGGATTTTACAGTAATTGAAGATTGCTATGTTTCAAAATGGCCGCTACACCAGAACAAGTCTCTATACTTATAAAAATATGCAAATAGTAATCTTAATGGGCACTTATGATGGAAATACATCCACTACTCCCCACAGAATCATACGTAGAGCAGCAAGTAGGGGATTTTATAGTGACTGATGGTCGCCATATTTAAAAATGGCCGCCACACCAGAACGAGGCTTAATCTGTGGTGGCTCGGTATCCAAATTGATTGATATTATGATAATCTACATTCACACCAAATTTCATGCTTTTATCATAAAATGCACAATTGTTATGAAAATTTTGCTTATGCCGCGCCACTAGAAGGACACATCTTCTCGCGGACGCTTGTCTCTCTGAAGAATAATATATCGGTTTGGGGCAGACGAAATAAAGAAAACGTGCCACCAATATGCAGTTTATACATCACATATACCCCGACGTCATATGCATATACAGCGACACCCCAAATGATCACAATGGTATTTTGATCGAGTTCTACTACCCAACCAATAACAGCACATTAGTTCATTTGCGCAGTGATGACGCTGTGCGGAACCACTCTTGTGGCTTTGAAATGACAATTACATTTCACGTCTGGTATCCTGAACTGCTTTTCTGTCCAAGCAATAAGACTGCTCATTTGACTGTGAAAGGGCTGCGGCCTAGAAAAATTAAAGTGCGGTTCCAGTTGCAGCCAATTCGTCTATCCGATGCTTGATGCAGTAAAGGCCCCATAGATTGATTGATTGGTTGATTGATTGATTGGTTGATTGATTGATTGATTGATTGATTGATTGATTGATTGGGAGAGAGAGAGAGAGAGAGAGAGAGAGAGAGAGAGAGAGAGAGAGAGAGAGAGAGAGAGAGAGAGAGAGAGAGAGAGAGAGAGCTCTGTTGGTTTGAACTTACTGTCGCTAAGTTGCCGTTGTAGGCTGATTTTCCACCCTTCCATGACACAAGTATAGTATCTCTGGACATATCAGTCTTTGCAAATTCCTCTGCCCAACCATCGGATTCAAGATAGCGATTGTTCAGGAGTCGTATTGTAGTTTTTGTTCCAACATCATTTTCGAAATTTTTCGTCGGAGCCGAATTAAACCTCAGAACAGCGTCGTGTGCATCTATAAACACGAGAAGCAAAGCAAAGTAAAATGGTCTGTATTGAAAATGTGTCCCATCGGCGTTTCATTTTGCAATTGTGTAGACTGTGAAGAGAAAACACATCTGACCATGACATTGGCAACAACTTTAAAACGATGCTCTGGTATTGCGAACAGTGCTACTGTTTATACGAAGGAGCTGATGTTGTATTGTCAACTTGCCTGCCTGCCTGCCCATGACCCTCTGTCTGGCTGCTTCATTTGCCAAAAATTGCCGGCACAGCACAGACAAAGTCGAAGTTATTAAGTATGAAGAATGAGAAAGAGTGTGATCATCGTGCTGCCCTAACCAGCACTTGTAAAGATCCTGACAATTTACTGTCCTGAATGTTGAAATTTCTCAGATCTTTTCCTTTTTATATTTGGAATTTTTCTCGGAAAGCACTGTTCTGATAGCTTTAGAAGTTGGCTTGTAGTCTTCTCTATGAATGATAATTCCGGTTTTGTCTCTTGTTCTCTTTCCATCTATGCCTGGAGCTTTAGAAGCTTGGTTGATGGCTCTTCTCGGGGAGATGTCTAGAAATGATGGCAAATTTGTAAAAGTAAATGTTTTAAATGTAACCGGTATCCTGTAATGTTCACAGTCGTGTAGCAGTTAATCTTCGGCACCTCTTGGGGTTTTGTCAACACTAGAAAGGAAGTGTGTTTGTAAAAAACTGCAAATGTTTGTGCTTTGCAAAAATAGGAGTAAAATTTAGCCTCATTAAGGCGAGCTAGATCATCTTAAGAGAAAATTCAATTTTTCATGAGTCAGAGTGAATTATGAGTATTTATGAACTGCAATTTGAAGGTATTTGATCTTAGTCAGCTTTGGCGAATTACTAACAGACGTATTTCAGGCTTTCTTTGTCTTTCAAAAGCACGGGTCGACAAGACTCTATTTTTGCCATTGTCCACGGTATACATTCGATCCTCAGGCTTTGTGTAACACAGTCTGAAAGTATACACCTTTCACCATAAAATTGCTTTGCTTTTAGTGTTTTTATCACTGTTACGGAGATATTTTATCCCACACAAAGGTTAATGAACCTAGCGGTCATCGACACCAGTAAAATGGTTAATTAAAACAACAAGATCTTAATTATAAGTTGATTGCCATAAAAACCATATGTGAGACAAACGCACAATAACGCTAATTACGTTTTACGGGGATGTTTACGGAAGTCTGGATGAAAACAAGAATATGTTTGAATTACAATATTAAGAATTATGATAATAGTCAATTACGTTTGCATATTAATGGGACCTGTCAATTTAAGATCAAGACCTGCATTGATGTTTATGATTGGATGTATCATTTTATCTTTAATTCATGTCTATCGTATGATCAAAGCCACGCCTTAAAGATAACGTTTAAAATCCCATTCTAAAACAATACAAGTAAGATTAGATTGGAATAGAGAGGGAGGAACACAGCGGAGACATTTAGACCATGGGAGAAGCGTATCTTGGGCGATGGCAACTGTCAAGCTTGTCTACAGGGAAATAAAGTCTATGTAGTACCAACGGACTCTAAACGTCTCGTGTAGTCAATACACTGAAGATCCCCAGGTTACCTCTCAGCAGCCAAGGCGAGTTCAATATATAAACTCCCCATGAAAGATCGAATAGTAAAAGGGTGAACGGAACGTTACTACTACAATGAAGAAGAAAAAACGCTTAGTAACATCACCCGGGATTATACCTGTTTGTTCGTTTAATTTTTCAGCGCGAAATGTTTACATGATACTATTGCGTTACAGCAGTGGTAGGCAACATTGTTTAAAACTATTGAGGTATGAAGTTGGGACGTTTGTGTTATGTAAATTGCTTATTCATCTTTTGTTGACCAGGGCACAGGGGACAGATGAAAATAATAAAATGCGTGTGGAACGGCTGTGGTGTTGACTCAATCACTTAATCCGCTGATACGGACAGCGGATTAGCAAGTTGGCAATGTTTTCGTAGCATACACAAGTTGGAGAGGAGATAAGGACTTGTCGGTAATACATAAAACAGTCAGACGGTGTGGAGTTGAACTCTTTATTTGAAATATCACAGTCAAAATTAATAAAATCAAATAAGGTAAACCGTTGCACAAAAAACCCTCCTCCCTACCCCAGGGGGCTTTCATCTGTCCCCTGTGACCAGGGTGGGATCAAGAAGTTCGATGCATGTCCGGAATGGTGACATGCAGACACTGTTTTCGGTTTATAAGAACTTCTTTGTTGGAAGTTACAGTGCTCGATGCTAAAAGCAGAGCTTTATAAATAATAATACATATTTTCACATGCACAAGCCAAGTTTGTCCTTTCTGAACAGAAAATACCGGGATTTATATTTTGGTCGTTCTACGTCACGACAACCCGCGTCTTTGTCATCAATTTTGGTGTGTCGGAACATATTTGCGTCGATCATCGATGTGCTCGTCAATGTAAACAAACATCATAGCGGCCCGTATTTCTCCCGCGATCAAAATTCGTCTGATGTGAAATTTTTTTAAAACAGTCATAATTTTAGAGTCTGACAAAATACATTCACTTGGCAAATTTTGAGGTATTCTGTGTTAGTTTTCTTACCGCTATGGGGGTCCGTATCCGCATAGACCCCACCGCCGCTTGAACTTTCGACGCACAGAGTACAAAATTCATACAGTAGACATGCGGTTTCCACCGCAAGGCCGGCCGCACGCTGAGCCTCAAAGAGTCGTGTTATGAAACCAATATTTTTATAGACTATAACAATAACTTAACGCTCGTAGATTCCAAAGGAATTTCGTGAATATTTTTCTGAAACAACGAACTGGAAGCTGGTCGCATTACAGTGGGTTCTGTAAGAATTGCAACCAGGGTCCTGCATACTGTCCGCGCGACGTTACACAGTGTTCGCGCTGTTGAGATTCAGTCGAATTTTGTTCTCGAAAAATAACGTAACTTTGTCTGGGTTAAATTTCTAGGCCTATGCTATCTTTGAAATCGTGTATAACTTCGCGGAAGGAACGTTGTGTGTGATGTAATCTGGCATTGCTCCGTACAAAAACATAGTTTTTGTACTCCTTGCTCCCGCGACTGACGACTATAAATAATAGACAACTCGCCCATGGCTTATAGGCGTATTGGTTTTAAAGTAGTTTACAAGTCTAACCGCGGAATTAATGTTGAAAATTTCTTTTACTTTGCAAAAAATAATGAATTTTTGGCTTGTGAATGTGATAAGTTCATTGTTCTCTAACAGTCTTTCTTTGTTCGGCTCAGAGTCGGTAAATACTCGTGACGTGATGACCGTGTCATCACTTGTGTTCGCCGGATTCGTGGTGACACGAGGAAAAATAGTAGGGAATAATATATATATACACACACACACATATATATATCCCTCCTCTCTCTCTCGTTGTCTGAACACATGTACTTTGATAAAAAGAGAGAAGAGATTGAATTCTTCAAACTGTTTTCACCCTGCAAATTTCTGTTTTTTCGACGACGATTGATCCATTATTCCATTACTTCATTCAGATTAGGAAGGGTGGTTTTCCCCGCAGACTGTTGGAATCAAATGCGCAATCTACAGCAAAAAACAGGTTGGATGAACAGTCTCATATCAGCATATACATTACGTTTACCTTTTTGTACGTCCCACACAAAGTTCTGTAGATAACATTGTAGATAAAAAGAACCGACTCATTTGAGTGTTTGGATACGGAGGTGCCGAAATACTTATCATGTTGATGATGGCATGCATTTTCTAAGAAGTAAAACTTGACAGACGTCTAAGTGAGACTCCTCTCCACTGTTTATTCTTGTGTGTCTATAAAAACAGATTGGCTACTATCAACACGACAAGTATAGCACTCCCTTGTGTGGTCTATACAGACACTTACATGAGTCGGGTCTTTTTAGCTACAATGTTATCTTCAAAAACTTGCATGTTACGTACAATAAAGTAAACGTAATGTATATGAGACTGTTCATCCATCCTGTTTTTTGTAGTAGTTAACCTTGTTCAAAAGACACATAACCTACAGACGAGTAGATACTGGCACTTTACGTTATTATATCATTGCCATAACCTGCCGATCTCGATACTGAATACGTAGCTGTGGGTCCATAGCTGTGGTGTTTTCAGACGGGGTTCCTGCCTTTTACGGGCTGATTTTCACTTTAACGACCACAGCTATGGGATATTCCATAGACTAACCACAGGGGATAGCCTATGTGTCCGTCCCCAGGGGTGGGTAGGTGTTTTGTTGTATTGCTAATGAAGGTTTATTCTACCAAACTTTGGTGTTTTGGTCTTGCACTGCCCTTGACAATCTTGCGTAAACGTTTTATCAGCATGCAGCATCTATTATCTGACCAGTTTGATTGCCTAATTCGCCAAAGCAAGCAAGGTAGTAATTTAGTCTATTATCTGATGAGTTTGAGTGCCTAATTTGCCAAAGTAAGCAAGGGTAAATTACTAATCTGTGGACGCTGTCACCAGATTATCACCGGATTAACTTTGACAAAGTCAACAACGAGCGCACCAGCAAGGTATAACCACAGTCCCTCTATCCACCGACCGGTGGATAGAGGGACTGTGGTATAACTGAAGTTATACCTTGCTAGTTTTGACAGTAATTTACGACATAAAACTTTGGGGTATGGGGTAAGGTTTTGTCCTATTTCATGAAAACTATAGAAGATATTGTATATTACAATATGTCATTTTACAGCCAAATAAATTGTCTTTCCAATGGCAGCCCACAAGCTAGGCTATGTAAAAAGTAAGCTCAGCAGATGACTAACAAGACGACACTTTTAACTAAAACATATGCGAGTCGGTAATACTCTGACTTCACGGTACCCTTCAAAACATGCAAGTAACGGTCATTCAATCCCAATATTTTGTCTGTTAAAAGTCTAGCTCATATTTTTGACATGTCCCTGTACCAAATAAAATATATATTATACAAAGCATTGCCTTTTGTAAAGTGTCTAGGAAAATAATTGGTAGAATTTGACATTAGTTTTGACTGTAACTTGCGACATAAAACTTTGGGGTGTGGGGTAAGTTTTGGTCCCATTTCATGAAAACTATAGAAGATATTGCATATTGCAATATATAATTTTAAAGAAAAGTAAATTAACTTGCAAATGATACCACATATGCCTCTTTTTTGTTGAAATAAGCTCAGCAGAAGACTTACAGGAAGACAGGTTTAACAAAAACTAATGTGATTCAGTAATACTGTGATTTTGCGGGACCCTTCAAAATATGACTGTTACAGCTACAGGATCCCAATATTTTTTCTGTCAAAAGTTTATTTCAGGTTTCTAACATGTACCTGTAGCAAATAACACAAAGTTAATACACAGCATTGCCCTTTGTATTATGTCCGTATATTTTGTCTGTTAAAATCCTATTTCTTATTCTAGGGATCCCAAGGCTTCTGAAAAATGCAGGTTTGTTATCCTGTGCAGTTGGGGGGGGGGATGGTGCACGTAGACGCCCCCTCTAGCCCACGGCCTAATAGATTGTTAGTAATGCTTGCTGTATAAGTAAGACGAGGCATAGACAATTTTCCAAATACGTCTTATCAAAATCAGTTTATAAAAAACTATTTAAAAAGTAAATTATAAAAATAGACAGTCATCAACAATCTATTTATTTTAAGGAGAAAATGGCAATATGACTATGTGTGTGCGTTTTAAAGTCTTCTTTTTAAGGCTTTGCATTAGTTCATTGCATAACAATAAAATGCCCATTCACGATATACCAATGCAGCAAAACTTGCAATTTTAGTGAGTAGAGACAATAATGCATTGTAAATACCCAATTTTGACATTTATTTTCTTCTTCAGCACATTGCAATTAGTAAATAACATCCATAAATCTGTTCGATTTGCTTCATTGGGAGGAAACAATAGTTATCGTATTTTCTTCCGGTTAAAAATGCTGAATTACCAGAAAAAATCGATTTAAAGTTATCCAATTCTATGACGTCATATTTTTTTACTAAAACCTTATGCATTTTAGAAAGACCAGCATCTAAGCTTTCTAAAACTATAAGGTATATGGCATTTCAAGCCAGTTTACTTCATCAAGGAAAGAATGTTGTACCCCTACCCCCAGCTTTTGCACACCCCATACAGATACACGCAATTCAAAATTGACGCCAGAGAAGTAGTGTATAGTTAAATATCTGATGTTAACACTTTTTTCTTGTTTAATATGTCGGAATAAATAATTTAAACACAAAAAGTTGTGAAAATTTTGCTTAATAAAAAGTAAATCACAATTGTTACATGGTATTCTGGGTAAAAAAAATCAAAATTGTCAAAAAAAATCATTTTAAAGCCGTCCTATTCTATGTACACAAATTAATATCGCTAAAGTTGGTGTTCCTCAGAAAAAGCAGTATCTGAGCTTTCCAAAAATGTAAGGTTTGTGCTATTTCATGATAGTTTACTCAATTTAGGGGAGGATATAGTACCCCCTACCCCTACCCATTTTTCGCCATTTTTTGCGGTACATACAAATCATGAACCAGTGCAGACAGGTAGTGCATCCCAAAATATCCAATGTTAACATCTTTTTTCTAGTTCAGCAGATCCCAAAGAACAAAAAATACCCATGTAGTAGGTTTATTGGGGGGGGGGGTGCACGGTGAGCCCCTCCAGCCCACGGACTAGCAAGTTTGTTCGACGATAAGTTATTTCGAAAAGTTTCCATCCAAATTACAGATTGTGAACAGTCATCGACAGTTTGGTTATTAGGGACTCACCACAACCACAAATCCGCTCAAAATTCACTGAAATATCACCCTTTTTCTAGCTTTACCCGATATGACTACCCGGAGACCGCCATTTTGCTAGTGTAAAACTGTTGGCCGAGGCTAAACTGCAGCGCCTCACTACAGTGACGTAGCGGTGAACAGAAACTGAGAGAATATGGCCTACATCCGGGCCCCATGAACAACTACAGATCCTAGGACTGACCTTTTTTACCCAACTAAAAGTTTGATTTCAGTTATGTGAGACTGGCAATGCTCATAAGACGAACGATGGTCATCGATATCACACGATGAATTACTCAGTTTGTGTTCAGAAGTTGAGAAGTCACCGCCCCACGTCACTAAAGAGACGTGCTGCAGTTAGTCTCGACCAGGAATCCGACTGAAAACATCACAGCTATGGACCCACAGCTACTGAATACAAATCTCTTCAAATGCGACCTTACCTATTTCGATGCCGCGACTGGACTTCAGAACAGCAGGCGAGCTTCCCACGATGGCGCAAGTACCATACCTGGGAACTTTATCCAGAAGTGGCTTCCCGCCGAAGTACTTTCCCAGTCCGATTTCCCGTAATGGGCTCGTATTGCTATCCAGAATCTTGATGTATGCTTTAGTTTGCATGGCGCACAAAATAGTCTTGGAATTTGCATTTACGTGTCTTTCAGAGCGGGCGATTTTTTCAAGACTCGAACCGACAGTGAATGACTTGTTAAACATGCCGTCGTATTGGTTGAGGTATGAGTTGAAAATAGGATTTTTCTTGTACATATCCGAAAGTCTTTTGATCATAGGAAGATGGGCTATCACTACATCTCTCTCTGCTTCCCCCTGCGTAGGTTTCACATAGAAGCTAAGTTCTCGATAGTTCCGGTAAACAGCAAATGTCACAATACAGCCAATACAAGCAACGAAGATGCATCTCTTAGCTTTTCTCGTTGAGACCATAGTTGTTATACGAACTGGACAATACAGACATTGACTGTCTCGCTTACAGGTACCGAGAGAAATGAAAGTTTGAATGCAAGTGCTTAGGCGTTCTCTATGCATTACGTAATGCGTAAAAGAGTTCAATGCCGGAGCGAGGTTACCATTCAAATAGGCCTGACTTATGTCACCACACATCAAGCATACACAGCCACACCCAGGACGGATGGACAACCACGTACACATCACGTTTACGTTTTTGTACGTCGCACACAAGTTTTGTTGATGACATTGTAAAAGAACCTACTCATTTGAATGTTTGTATAGAACACAAAAGGGAAGGGATACATTACTGACTGCCTGTGAAGTATGAAGTTGATTGTGGAGAGTGAAGTAATTTGTAAAGCTATACAAACCATAAAACAATATATATGGACAGTCCATTCAATCTAAGTCCTAAAAGGTACTGAATCGATAAGATACGAGCGACAATTGCGAGTCGCAAGTGCCAAAAAGTACGACTTGCAAATGGTGGAATCTACATGTAGCACTTGCGAGAAGTGAAATGATTGACTTGTGCGGTGTGAAAAGTGATGCTTGCGAGTGGTTTGCCTAGACCCTATGTTTCGCTTACGGCCCCGTGCCTCTGACCCCACTCTACGGAGGCCCGTGGGAGGCCGTAAGCGAAGTATAGGGTTTAGACATGGAGGTAGCAGAGATCTCTGCTACCTCCATGGTCTAGGCTAGCTCTGCGTGGCAGGGCTGCGTGTTATCAGCGTTATACGGTCTCCCACAACAGGCAGGCTGTACAACGCCGGGAACACACAGCTCTGCCACGCAAAGCTGGGTGTAGGCAAGCTGGTGGTATGCAGTATGCGAATCACACTAACGCTATGAATCTCATCGTCCACGAGGGAAGTATACGATCTCCGCCATTTTATACTCATTCCGTGTGAAACATTACGGCGTTTCTCTTCGATTCTACCGATCCATTTGATTTGTTACTGAACGGCGACACTCATTCAAAAAATAAGGAGAAACGCAGAAGATTATGCACGGAGGATGACATGGCGGTTGATAGACATGTGTTTTTTTTTAATTTCAAGTTTGACTTTGAGCCAGTCTTGATGGATGTGTCCCTGACTAGACGAAGCGCTCTTAAAAAATTCCGATAAAAGGTTATTGTTGATTTTTAGTGATCATTTGGCAAAGCACGAAAAGATGTCATGTTTCTGGCGCTACTATGTGTGTACTGGGAAAAACGTAACCCGTTACTTCAGCTGAGTCATCATGAGCTACACGCAGAACACGACGGCCTATGCCAGTAAAATTTATGTACTTGTATACATGGACCTTAGGTACAGTCACCTGTGGTCTATTCCGCTCTGCGTCTATGCACCCCATAGACGCGTGTAGATATGCCTAAGAAGAAGAAAGTCAGGAAACCAAATGGCTATTTCGTATAGGGATTACACCACCATGTCATCTTCGGCGTTTGATTTTAACGTGAAAATTAGCAAGTTCATCTATCATGTAACCGTCGATCGTTCCCTATCATTCTCAAAATTCATAACTGATACTTTATCTGCTTCAAAAACGCTCCTTTCGTGTAATTTTCGGCCGAATTCGACGCACACATCGCCAAAACATACGAGTGAGGCCATGATTGTTGACACATGAGGACATAAGTACCAAATGCCGCTGGCGACAACCCCGAGTCGCACCACATCAAAGAAGAAGACTTGTCAAAGACATGATGAGAAACGGAGACCTCGGAGAAAACCCAACATTCATTGTATTAGAAGAAGATGAAGTTGATTTTTATTCCACAGAGTCGGATGATACAGTGAACGAATAAATTGCAACAGATTATTAAAGTTCAAAAACTAACACACTATATAACAGATAAGACAGCCCAAGTAAGATTAATTTTACACAAATATTGGTTATTTCGATAATTTGGTTGTCAGAAGTAATGATGTTGGACAATTACCATTTTATGGCATATAAACTTGAGAATTCCAGTCTGGTCTGATTTAGG
Organism: Ptychodera flava; assembly: GCF_041260155.1. Lineage (NCBI taxonomy): Eukaryota > Metazoa > Hemichordata > Enteropneusta > Ptychoderidae > Ptychodera > Ptychodera flava. The sequence continues at coordinate 17,483,712 of NC_091934.1, forward strand.
TCATTGCTTACATTTACCATATCATGTGAAGAAGTAAAATTTTATCGTCAGTATCACTGATATTATTATGATTTTTATTTCAGAGCTATGCAGACAACCTGGAAACAATGGCCTATCTGCCCCTCCACAAATTTAGACTTGCTTGGAATGGATTCGCAAGGCTCTTAAACATATGCTGGAACAGTGCCTCTTCCTGTACAGTGTGTGGTGACAAGCTAAGTTTGATCATTTGCGAAGGGACAGCTGTGGGCATGAACGAATAACTCCCTAAGCATTTCGTGTTACCTCCAAACTTTGCGACAGGCTCACGCAACCGCAATGTGGCTCGCGCAAGCGTAGTAACTCCCGGAAGTAGAAAGCGGGTCAGGTCAACAACTCATATATAATAATAATACTATTTTTATTGCTTGCTTGTTACATCACAAGTGTGATACAAAAATAAGTTCAAATTTTCTTCAAAGATAAAGTATTACAGTATAATAATAGTAGCTAATAATAAATATAACTAGGCATTACTTTGTTTATATAAAGTAACAATATAATCTGCAAGTTGTTCATTAAAAGATAACGCTTGTTTTGTTAGTAGAGAAATAAGCTGATTTTCAGTATTGTCGTTTGGGAAATTGATTTTACTGAAAAAGTTCTTTCTTTTGACTTTGTATTTCTGACAGACTAATAAAAAGTGTGTTTCATCTTCAATACTGTTGGTGTTACACTGATTGCAGTATCTTTCAGTAATTGGGGTTTTTGGAACAGTGTGTCTCCCTTTTTCAATTGCTAGATCATGATTGCTAATGCGAAGTTTGGTGAGTAATTTTCTTTTCTCACCTTGTAACTGTGTTAAATAGGGTTCTAATCTAAATTACGTTTTATTTTGGCATACATTCTTAGTTTACTATTTTCATCAGTGATCAAATATTTCCAAAAGACTTCATAATTGTTTGTTAAATTTGTTTTCATTAATCCAGTTGTAACTTTGTGGTGTTTAAGTGATGGAGCTTTATCAAGGAGAAAATCCATTCCATTGTCTTTAATTAAAGCACTTAAACAGTTAAATTAGGATCTATTGTTAGTGTTGTTTACCATTTGCTCCAGAAAAGCTTCTTTAGCAAGATTACAATGTGGCAGTTGTACGATATGAAGCCAGTATTTAACGATATTAAGTTTGATCTCAAGTAGAAGTGGGAATTGTCCTAGTTCACCCCTCACAGCGGCATTACAAGCTTGTCTATTACATTTTAAAATGTTCTTAGAAAATTTGAGGTGAGTTTTTTCAATTGCTGATTTATCCCACTTCTTGTAATCCATGAATTCTTGTCCCCAAAGCTCTGAGCCGTACAGTAAAACAGGTTTAATGAAAACATTTAATAGATGTAGGGAAAATTGTTATCTTTTTGTTGTGCAATAAAACCCTTTTTAAACTATACAAAGATTTTGATGGTTTATCAGCCAAATTTGTAATTGTGTCACTAAAACTACCATTTGATTTAATTGTCAGTCCTAAGTATGTATAGCTCTTAACAGATTTGATCCATGGAACCACTATCCTGTTCGCAAGTACTTGTTAGCTTTGGGCCATAGTAGACTTGGTTCAAGTCGGTGAATTTCTAAAAATAAAATCACTTGCAGTAGTTTCTCATGTGTCGAGGTCAGGTTTTCCCAGCGATTGAACGGATTACCTTGAGTCTGCGCAGACGTGACCCCGGGAGAAACTCTCCTGTATAGCATTCACCCCACTCATCGCGTTCACCCCACTCACGCGTTTCACATTAAAACAAAACACAAATCATCGCGTTTACCCCACTCAAACATTCACAAATCACAGACTTGAACCAAGTCTAGGTCCATAGTTGTGGGTTTTCGGACGGGATTTCTGCCTTTTACGGGCTTGCTTTGACTTTTACGTTTTTAACCCCGCCACCACACCTATGAGAATCTCCGTAGACTAACGTCCACAGTACGCCCGACGGCACGCTTGTCGCAATTTTGTTCGACGATATTTCGAAAAGCTTCCACCCAAATTACACTTCCCACCTCCCACCTCCCATCGACAGCTCGATTTTTTAGGGACCTACCGCGACCAAAAATCCGCTCAAAAATAATCAAACTATCGTTGTTTTACCAGCTATTTCCGACATAACTACCGGGAAACCGTTACACTTTAAATCACACGTTTTCCTACGAATTAGGATCTATTTGATAGTCATTTTGCAAAGACTTTTGGAACACAAATGCTTGGTCTCTATTTCCGTTTTACGCTAAGCCAGCGTGTTTTTCTTGTTAGTAAGATTTACAAACAGGCTTTAGCTATTCTAATGCTGACGGCAAATCAAGAGATGGTCACAAGAAGACGCACAAAGTCCGCCATCCGAATGCCTGCACGCTCTTTACTATTATTCTTCGAGGTCAGACGAGCCCAATTATTACCTGCCAAAGACGCGAGGATTATTTTTAAGGTTAATAGCGATCATGCATTTTATAATTTTAAATCACACGTGTTTCAGACTTTCTCTAAAGAAATGTACTTTGTCATATCCTCAACTCAGAGGGAACGGACGTATTTTGTTGAAAATGAGGTCATATTTCTATTCGAAATTGGCCCATGTCATAATCTTCCGAATTGGGGCGCAGAATATTAATATTCCACGCTAATAACACATAAGCGTTCTTGAACGCGATTGATCAAGCTGCAACGTTTCTTTGTTTGGACTCTAACAATGCTGACGCCACGAAATACCAGCACAGTTTCGACAACAAGATCTCGCTCATTTACACATTTGAAAGAATTATCCAGTAACTAATTTTTCTCATGGAGGTATTCTGCGTGCTACCGCATGTTCTATTGTGTTTCAAACAATCGTAGAATTGGGCCGTTGTTATCATTTTAATTTATTCATGGCGTGGGTTTGAAACAAACGAATTGTAGCAAGCCACGCACGGGCAAGTGATAATTTCTACTTTTGTAATCTTTTCTAATGTCGGTAAATCAAAGTATTGTCTTATTTTGTGAAGGGGATAAATAATACATTTACCCCAACTCTCTGGGAATACACCTGAAGCAAGAATCAAATTAAAAAGTTCACAAAAACAGTGTTTCAAATCATCATTACAGTTCTTAAACATTTCGTTCACAAGTCCATCAGGACCAGGAGACTTACAGTTCTGAAAGGCGTCGATACACTTCGAAATTTCCCCGATAGTAATAGCGCTGTTAATGTCTGAAAGAGTATTATTGTCGAAGGAAGCACAAAATACATCGTGGTCTGCTAAATCAAGTGCTAGATTCAACCATTAGCAAGTCGTACATTTTGCCACTTGCGACTCGCAATTTGTCATTCTTTTGTTTTCCATTGAATATTTTATCAAGGAAATAATATTTACATTAGATTAATCTGATAATTGAGTGGAGGCTTGTAAAAATTTGTCGTTGATAGAAGGTTTCTACTTAAAATATGTGGCTAAACATGATATTTGATGCAAGTTTCGGGCTTATTTGCTTATTTCTCGGGCTAGGCAATGTTGGTGGAAATATTTTGTCGTCAGTAGAAATATTCATCATTTGCATAAATCCAATATGGCTGCCAGAACACTTCACTTTTCTTTGCATTTCCCCAATTAATAACTATTTTAAAGCTACTACTGAGTGCAATAGAATTTTTTTTCAATTCGTAGTTTAGTATTTTAGAGAGGTCCTTAAACTAATACTAAATTTTGAGTATAATCTAGAAATGAAAACAGTGCCTGATTTGCATACATATAAAACATGTAAAAGGGGACTTGTGGGTACAAAATTGTCGCTGATTGAATGTTTCTACTTAATTTAGCTTAACATGATATTTTATGCAGGTTTAGGGCTTGTCGTATTTTAGGTCTAGGCAATGTTGACGAAAATACTTTGTCGTCATAGGAATATTCTTCATTTGCATAATGCAATATGGCCGCCACAACATTTCACTTTCCTTTTTGTTTCCCTAATTAATAGCTATTTGTAAACTTCTACTCAAAGCAATAGAATAATTTTTCACTGTATATTTAGAGAGTTCTTAGAATGACGTGCCAAAAGTCTCATACAATCTAAGAGGTATAACAGTACGTATATTGCATCGATATAAACAGGTAATAGGTGCAATACGTTCAAGTAATGTATTTCTTCATCTTATTTTTTGTCCAGGCCATATTTTTGAATATATTTTATCGCCTTAGAAATATTGCTTATTTGCATAAATCAAATATGGCTGCCATTGTGTTCCACCTTTCTCTGCATTTCACTAAATATCAAATCTATTTAATCTACAAAATAGCCGTTTATGTTCTCACTTTGTATTTTTGGACGGTCCAAGAATGGCAAACAAAAAGTCTAATAAAATCTAAGAGTAAGAGGTGAGACAGTAAATAATTTGCACAAATGTTAAACTTAGTTATGGGAACAAATTCGTCGCTGTTGAAAGATTTCTTTAAAATGTACCGAGCAAATTAGCAATTTGATTATTTAATGTATTAATTTGTGTATATAATGCATCATATCATCTAACATTTTTCCAACGTAACATAACTCCAATGTGCCCTTCTAATCATGTCACTTCTCCCTTTATTTGACCAACAAATGACTATATATACTGTTCAAACAATCAAGAGCATAAGAACTATTTCTCCATCGTACATTGTAGTAGGGTCAAGGAAATGACACACTTGAAGTTTAATGAAGTTGTGCATAAGAAACCTAATTTACGCAAATGTATATTGGGACATGGGCGCTGTACAAACTTGATGCTGATAATCTATTTACTAAAGTGATTTAAGGGATAAGCTGACATTGTAATGACTATTAATGATCATTTTTGTGTTTTACGTTCAGGTAATACTTCAAATATATCTTACAGCAATAAAAAGATTTCTCATTTGCATGACTCCAATATGTCCGATATGTCACTTCCATTTTCTCTTCATATGACTTATAATTTAATAAATTTAACCTAAGGATAATTGGAACATGAATTATTTCTTCACCCTGAATATTATAAAGGTCCAAGAAAATGTATACTCAAAGTTTAAAACGATGTACATTGTGTAACAGGGCTAATGGTAAAAGGTTTTAAAGGAAATGCTTCAATATTTTTAATGCTATGCTTGAAATTTTGAATGTTATAAAATTTATTAAATTTAAATTGAAATGTTTTGACCAAAATTGCTTAACATGTTTTACCGATTTTTGAACGATTCCTCGTGTGCATATTAAATGAAATCAATACCATGTTCATTGCAAATGATGTCATGATACTGAAATGAAGGCATCGAAATGTATGAAACAAAAAATGAAATACTTGGCATTTAATGACAACCAGTCTGTGTTGTCCTATACCTGTATTTTTGTGACCGTATATCTATGAGGTCAGTTACAAAGACAGTTGTTTTGAACTATTTCTATATCTTTTCTCTTTGGTTAAACGATATTGCACAACCATTTTAACAAGACTTCCCTTACCATACAGTTCTGCTTTAGTTTAAAATCTTATTTCAGTATTTGAGAGCTATGGAGATAATTTTCTCATAGGCTATATGTGGTGAACACCTTTGGTGCAAGAAATCAAATATTATTTCTCAAAGGTAGACGAAGTGTTGACACAACAAGTTAGATTGAATTATCCTATGCAAACACTGTTCCTGAGCAACAAGTCAATGCTAGCCAAAATTAAGTGTAGGTAAAATGCAATTAAAGACCAGATTATTCTTGATTATTGCTGTGTAGTTTGGGGGAACACAACAATTAAGAATATTGATAAAGTGTTTATACTTCAGAAAAGAGCTCTACGTACGCCTTTTGAACTTCCGTTTGATTTCCCTTCAGTGGATTTATTTTCATTACTTAATGTCATGTCTGTCAGACAAAGAATAGAATATTTTACTTCACCGCAATTGAAACATTTAAATGTTTGAAAGGGTATGGTCCACAGTATTTATCTGATTTGTTTACCGCTCAGAGTGATGTACATAGTCATCATACACGGTTTACTTCTCGCCAGGATTCTTATGTACCTAGATGCTTCTCTAAATATGGTCAACGTAGCTTTCAATACCGTACTGCCAAACTGTGGAATGCTTTACCAATTCAAATCAGACAAACTACTGTTTTGTACACCTTTAAATCTGACTTGAAAGATTATGTGAAAATGAATGTTCCTTTGTAGATATAATTATTGTAATTTTGCTTGAGCCCCGATGAAAATTACTGTACAAGTAACTCGGCCGCTCAATAAAAGTGTAAATAAATAAATAAATAAATAAATAAGTAAATAAATAAATAAATAAATAAATAAATAAATAAATAAATAAATAAATAAATAAATAAATTATGTGGTCACTGGTACACCAGATAGACTTTTGACTGCATGCAACTTGCCTGTAAATGCCATGTACAGAAATTTATGATAAGGCCAAAAAGAGAAAAGAAATGTTTCTGGTCAGCGCGCGCGTCACTTAAACAACAGCGCGTCACACTTTTTTTCTGTTTGTGGCCGGCGGCCGCGGCTGACACCAAACCAAAATGGCTGAAGAGATAGAGAAAATTCTTTAGGGGGCATGATCAGTGACTGCATGAACAGTATATATGTGACTATATTGATAAAACATTAAAACTGACCCTCCTCCCTCCCTTGAGGGGAAAAAAATAAAATAAAATTCGCGTCGCCGCACCATTTTTTAAAGAAAGACCTGACCAGAAACATTTCTTTTTTTGGCCTAATATAGAAGTACAATTATTATGATAATGGTGATATAGAAGTACAATAATGCCAATTGCCAGGAAATATGTAATGAACAAAGGTGTTCCTTAAACAGCTAAAAGATTTTACTTTGATCAAAGGACACTGCATTTCTCAAAATTATGAAATTTCTTGAAGACAACAATTAGAAATCAATATAAATTCGTACAATGGACTGAACATAGAGATTTTCTGTTTAATCTCACGGTATACAGGCATAGCATATGAAGAAAAACTGAAAACATCTATTGACTAACTAATGATAATCTAAATCACTGGTAAAATTAAATGTAGATACTTTTCATAATGTTACAAAATCTAGCTGCTCTTTCTGTAAAACAAGAAACCCAAAATATGAAGGGAGTGCACCACAGAAGCCCGTTAATGAGTTTATCAATTAAGATATCTAATTTTTGATATCAAATTATCATATAATTGGTATTCGTCATCCTGTGATTTTGAATCTCATGGAAGCCTCACCCCCATTGGCCAGAATGTCAATTCCTTGAATGATTGACTGGTAATGATACAAAAGTGTAATAAGCTGCAAATGGAAAGTCAATGACATAAACGGACCCATGAGTGATACTTGCACATCTGAGATTTGATAGGCGGTACAACTATATCATCATTGCTTCACATCTTTTCACTGAGGTAAACCTTCTACATTCTCATAGGTTCTGCAATGAACTGCAGCAGCCTCAGTAGGCCCTGCAGAAAGCAAACTTTAGACTTTCTGTTATCAACAAAAGGATTTTAGCTCTATGTAAACAAATTAACCATCTAGATTAAGAAGATGTGAACAAGAAGGATGATGAAGAAAGTTCAGATAATGATAATGACCATCATAACACTTGTAATCACTACCACCACCATAGTGATTCAAATGCTGTTTGTGTTATATTAATGATAGTTCATTTATGGGAAAGATGATTCACAAGCACAACTGTCAAGTGTCGTGAACCAAGTAAGCTTATTAGTAACTAATTATTACAATCATTATTTAAAATAACGCCAAAAGCAAAAAATGATTCCTTCAAAAAATTTACTGTAATCGAACACGGTGTAGGAAAAATGACCAAACTACATGAATTGACAATGGACGTAAAAAAATTTAACACTTCCAATGAACATTCAAAGAATAAATTGTGATTCCCTTGTTTACAAAGTACTACATTGAATCTCTGTTCGTTGCATTTCTGAGTAACCAGAAGAAGTCAATGGAAGCTGTTGTAGTCCTATTGTATTCAGGAGACAATTTGTGTAAATGATATTTTCGTATAAAAGTAATAAGCATGCAAGTTAAGTCAATCTCATATTGTTTTGACATGTAATTGATTATTCTCCAAAAATTTAACAACTAAAGAAAAAGTTTGTTTATATGAGTTTCAACTTTTATTTTGTCAGAAATAATGGAAAAATTGAGCTTATATATGCAAAGAAGTAAATTTGCATGACATTATTGCTTTAGACTTTTAGTAAATAACTTGATGAACCTTACTTAATTGTGTGGCAACGAAAAAAGACAATCGGATTAAGTTTACATGCAGAAACTCTGAGTATAGCAGTCATTTTCAGGCAGTATGTTGCTAATTTGAATATATGCAAATTTTACCTATTTGCACCGCTTAGATTTTCCGATACTTTTTATATGCCATAAGTTACACCTTTTTAAAGATCATGGTAAAGAAATAATTTATGCTGCAATTAGTCCTATTGATTGGACTAAATCTGTTTTAAGGACACACAAGGATAAACGCGCCTGTCTCTGTCAAAGACAAGTTTTACTTCTTAGAAAATGCATGCCCTTCAACTTTTACACGACATAAAACTTGAAATCGAAGTGACGACACTAAGAAATACTTTTGGGTGTTTGATAGAGTACACAACGGAAATGCTAAATTACTTATTGACCTAAGCCATATTACTTTAAGGCAAGTTTCTTATTGCAACGGAAATGCTAAATTACTTATTGACCTAAGCCATATTTCTTTAAGGCAAGTTTCTTATTGCAACTGAAGTGACATTTTCTAGAATAGTAGATTTGCTGTTTTCTAACAACGGTAACGAACAAGCTTTGCGAATTCACCATCACCTCCAGCAGTAAAAACAATGTCATGATTGGTATTAGACAATGATGTGCAAGTTAATGCAAAGTGATCCGATTCAGTATGAGGTGTAATATTAATATCGTTTACAAACTCGAACAATTCGGCAGACATGATGACGTAATCAACAACGCTGGCTCCCAAGGCTGTTACACAGGTAAAATTCCTAACGCTATCACTGCCAGCCCTGCGATTCAGAAACTGTATGTCGATTCCTTTACACAAATCTATGAATGCTTTGCCAGCGGGTGAAAAAATGTCATCCTTTGAACGACGTGGACTGTCAAAAATATTTGGGACATAATTTACATATTCCAACACCTGAATGTGCGTCACTGCAAGATCAATTATGTAATCATCAAGTCTATCCGTTCTGGCGTCCTGCCAAGATTACATTTATTAGCGTCACACACTATGCTATTTGCTCTGAAGAGTTGTCAGGACGTAAATACCAACAGCCAAAAATAGCATTTCTTTTGTGGTATATGATTTTTGAGTCGCAC